>NC_091993.1:54378665-54603665 GCF_044704955.1 Pristiophorus japonicus
CTGCTTTCTCTCTATACCCCCTGATCCCTTTAGCTGCAAGGGCCACATCTAATTCCCTTTTGAATATATCTAACGAACTGGCAACTTTCTGAGGTAGAGAATTCCACAGGTTCACAATTCTCTGAGTGAAGAAGTTTCTCCTCATCTCAGTCCTAAACGGCTTACCCCTTATCCTTAGACTGTGACCTCTGGTTCTGGACTTCCCCAACATCGGGAACATTTTTCCTGCATCTAACCTGTCCAGTCCTGTCAGAATTTTATATGTTTCCATGAGATCCCCTCTCATTCTTCTAAACTCCAGTGAATACAGGTCCAGTCGATCCAGTCTCTTCTCATATGTCAGTCCTGCCATCCCGGGAATCAGTCTGGTAAACCTTCGCTGCACTCCCTCAATAGCAAGAATGTCCTTCCTCAGATTAGGAGACCAAAATTGAACACAATATTCCAGGTGAGACCTCACTAAGGCCCTATACATCTGCAATAAGACCTCCCTGCTCCTGTACTCAAATCCCCTAGCTATGAAGGCCAACATACCATTTGCCTTCTTCACAGCCTGCTATACCTGCATGCCAACCTTCAATGACTGATGTACCATGACACCCGGGTCTCGTTGCACCTCCCCTTTTCCTAATCTGCCGCCATTCAGATAATATTCTGCCTTCATGTTTTTGCCACCAAAGTGGATAACCTCACATTTATCCACATTATACTGCATCTGCCATGCATTTGTCCTGACGAATCGAATAACTCGGGCTGTAGAGAGGGCTTTAAACTAATTAGTGGGGGGGGGAGGATTCAGATATGAAAATTTAAAAAGCTAAAGAATAAGGAGAAGGGTAGCTCTGAGGGAAATGAAAACCAGAGCGTGCCAGGAAGGGACAGAATGTATAAACGTGAAAGTGAATCAGAAAGTGGGGTCAAAGCAGGAAAAAAATGGTAAAAAAATCTAATATCTGGGACAGTCTCCTTGAACAGTATGTTGCGGAAGCAACCAGGGAGCAGGCTATCTTAGAACTGGTCCTGTGTAATGAGACAGGATTAATAAACGATCTCCAAGTAAAGGATCCTCTAGGAATGAGTGACCATAACATGGTTGAATTTCAAATTCAGTTGGAGGGTGAGAAAGTTGGCTCTCAAACCAGTGTCCTAAGCTTAAATAAAGGAGACTACAAAGGTATGAGGGCATAACTGGCTAAAATGGACTGGGAAAATAGATTAAAGTATGGGACGGTTGATGAGCAGTGGCAGACATCTAAGGAGATATTTCATAACTCGCAACAAAAATATATCCCAATGAGAAGGAGAGACTGTAAGAGAGGGATAACCATTCGTGGCTAACTAAGGAAATAAGGGAGGGTATCAAATTGAAAACAAGGGAATACAATGTGGCCAAGACCAGTGGGAGACCAGAGGATTGGGAAACTTTATAAAGGCCAGCAAAGAATGACTAAAAAAATAATAAAGAGAGGGAAGATAGATTATGAAAATAATCTAGCACGAAATATAAAAACAGAGAGTAAGAGTTTCTACAGGTACATAAAAAGGAAAAGAGTGGCTAAAGTAAATGTTGGTCCCCTGGAGGATGAGACTGGGGAATTAATAATGGACAACAGGGAAATGGCAGAGACTTTGAACAAATATTATGTATCGGTCTTCACGGTAGAAGACACTAAAAATATCCCAATAATGGATAATCTAGGGGCTATATGGAAGGAGGAACTTAATACAATCACTATCACTAAAGAAGTAGTACTCGGTAAATAATGGGACTAAAGGCGGACAATTCCCCTGGACCTGATGGCTTGCATCCCAGGGTCCTAAAAGAAGTGGCTGCAGAGATAGTGGATGTATTGGTAGCAATGTACCAAAATTCCCTGGATTCTGGGGAGGTCCCAGCGGATTGGGAAATCGCAAATGTAACGCCCCTATTTAAAAAAGGAGGCAGACAGAAAGCAGGAAACTACAGACCAGTTAGCCTAACATCAGTCGTTGGGAAAATGCTGGAGTCCATTATTAAGGAAGCAGTAGTGGGACATTTGGAAAATCAAGATTCAATCAAGGAGAGTCAGCATGGTTTTATGAAAGGGAAATCATATTTGACAAGTTTGCTGGAATTCTTTGAGGATGTAACAAGCAGATGGCTAAGGGGGATCCAGTAGATGTGGTGTGTCTGGATTTCCAGAAGGCATTCGATAAGTTGCCACATAAAAGGTTACTGCACAAGATAAAAGTTCATGGGGTTGGGGGTAATATATTAGCATGGTGAGAGGATTGGCTAACTAATAGAAAACAAAGAGTCGGGATAAATGGGTCATTTTCCGATTGACAAACAGTAACTAGTGGGGTGCCGCAGGGATCGGTGCTGGGGCCTCAACTATTTACAATCTATATTAATGACTTGGATGAAGGGATCGAGTGTAATGTAACCAAGTTTACTGATGATACAAAGATGGGTGGGAAAGCAAGTTGTGAGGAGGTCACAAAAAATCTGTAAAGGGGTAGAGGCAGGGTAAGTGAGTTGGCAAAAATTTGGCAGATGGAGTATAATGTGGGAAAATGTGAGGTTATCCACTTTGGTAGAAAAAATAAAAAGCAAATTATATAATTTAAATGGAGAAAAATTGCTAAGTGCTTCAGTACAGAGGGACCTGGGGATCCTTGTGCATGAAACACAAAAAGTTAGCAAGTAATCAGGAAGCCAAATGAAATGTTGGCCTTTATTGCAAGGGAGATGGAGTATAAAAGCAGAGAAGTCCTGCTTCAGTTATACAGGGTATTGGTGAGGTCACACCTGGAATACTGCGTGCAGTTTTGGTTTCCATATTTGCGAAAGGATATACTTGCTTTGGAAGCAGTTCAGAGCAGGTTCACTAGGTTGATTCCGGGGATGAGGGGGTTGACTTATGAGGAAAGGTTGAGTACGTTGGGCCTCTACTCATTGGAATTCAGAAGAATGAGAGGTGATCTTATCGAAACGTATAAGATTATGAGGGGGCTTGACAAGGTGGATGCAGAGAGGATGTTTCCACTGATGGGGGAGACTAGAGGGCACGATCTTAGAATAAGGGGCCGCCCATTTAAAATTGAGATGAGGAGAAATTTCTTTTCTCAGAAGGTTGTGGATCTGTGGAATTTGCTGCCTCAGAGAGCTGTGGAAACTGGGACATTGAATAAATTTAAGACAGAAATAGACAGTTTCTTAAACGATAAGGGAATAAGGGGTTATGGAGAGCGGGTGGGGAAGTGGAGCTGAGTCCATGATCGGATCAACCATGATCGTATTAAATGGCGGAGCAGGCTCGAGGGTCCCTATGGCCTATTCCTGCTCCTATTTCTTATGTTCTTATGAGTGGGTTGACTTGTGAAGATGGGTTGAGTAGGTTGGGACTATAATCATTGGAGTTCAGAAGAATGAAAGGTGATTTTATCGAAACATAAAATAACGAGGGGGCTCAACAAGGTGGATGCAGAGAGGATATTTCCACTCATAGGGGAAACTAAAACTAGGGGCATAGTCTCAGAATAAGGGGCCACCCATTTAAAACTGAAGTGAGGAGGAATTTCTTCTCTCGGAGGGTTGTAAATCTGTGGAATTCTCTGCCCCAGAGAGCTAGGTCATTTATATTTAAGGCAGAGATAGACAGATTTTTGGGCGATAAGGGAGTGAAGGGATATTAAATGGCGGAGCAGGCTCGAGAGGTCAAATGGCCTACTCCTGTTCCTATTTCTTGTGTTCTTGTGATGTGTACATTTGGAACCTGGACTGTAATACACTCACAACAGGATGGTGCTCTGTTCTGTCACAATGATGAAAGGGTTTGATGCAGTACATGTGGAGAAGATGTTTCCAATTGTGGGGGATTTCAGAACTAGGGACATAAATATAAGATAGTCATTACCAGGGCCGGCACGACCATTGGGCGAACGAGGCAGTCACCCAGGGCACCAAAATTTGGGGGGGTGGCAAAAAAGAATGTAAATAATCTCTCCAAGGGATGCGCTGGAAAATGGGTTTGAATCCAGCGGGAACACCCCGACCTAGAGCCCTCAATAATGAAGATGCCTTGAGTATTTTGTAACTAGGGTGTGAACGGCGGTGCATTGAGTGTGATATAGAACACAGAGATCCCACACAACTAATAGGGAGCAGGTTGGTGAGGTGGGGGGAGGTACCCAAGTGATATCGCCACCTTTCTTCCTGGCTCATTGATCTGACGCTGCGCTGCGCTCTTCCATTTAAACACCGTGATAGGTTTGAAGATCAGGGCAAAGTGGGAAGGTTTGGAACCGGAAAAAAGATGTAGGCAAGCGCTGCTGGTTGCTGAGCAACGGGAGAGCATCAGAGTTAGCAGTGGGCTCCCAGCTTTCCTTTTTATTTCATTATTTGATTTTCTTCACTGGTGGAGAGTGGGATTTGTGTTTTACTGTTCACTCAGCGCACCCCGTGAGCGGCCAAGCTGTCTGTCTCCCCCCCCCCCCCCCCCCGGTGAAACCACCCTCTCTTTCTCCCCCCCCCCCCCCCCCAGTGAAGCCCCTCCCCCCTGATGTAACCCCTCTCTCCCCTCCCCCCTGGGATGTAGCCCTCCAGTGAAGCCCCTCCCTCCACCCCCCGGTGCCATGTCCCGGTGTAGCCCCTGCCCCCCCCCTCCCCGCTATAGCTCCCCCCCAGTGTAACCGGGACGGGGAGTGAAATGATCGCAGCAGGCGGCAGACACACTCCCGCCATGCCGTGCTGATCAGATGAGATGAGACAGCCATCCAGCCCCACACATTAACAGGACAAGCACTGTATGAATATCCTTTCAATGGACACCGCTCTATCGCACAGAGTTTGGCCGTTGCTTTGGATTTATCCTTTTAAGATCCTTTTTGTCTTCCGAATGATTCCCCATTGCAGATACTAATCTTGAAAATGTCCAACTCTCTCCCATCTTTATCACACTGCTCTGTCCCCAGTAAAGCAGCAACTCTGTAACTGTCACCTGATCCAAAAAATGCCTGAAGTGCCATTTTATATCATCTACTTTAAAATACAACAGTACTGTCCTCTGCAGAGTGAACCATATCTGGGTCCTGGTTCATGGATGGTCACAGGATACTCGCCAATACAGATTGTGTTGTGTATACTGGTGCATGGTACTATAGGTGCCCTGTTAACATACACAGAGGTATACTTATAAAACTTCTTATATGTGCACTGTATTATCGCAACTGGAACTCCCGGCCGTGCGGTACGGGGCGTGTGCGGTACGGGGACGGGGCATGTGCGGTACGGGGACGGGGCGTGTGCGGTACGGGGACGGGGCGTGTGCGGTACGGGGACAGGGCATGTGCGGTACGGGGACGGGGCGTGTGCGGTACGGGGACGGGGCGTGTGCGGTACGGGGACAGGGCGTGTGCGGTACGGGGACGGGGCGTGTGCGGTACGGGGACGGGGCGTGTGCGGTACGGGGACGGGGCGTGTGCGGTACGGGGAGTGTGCGTGTGCGGTACAGGGCGTGTGCGGTGCGTGTGCGGAGTGCGTGCGGACCTGGGAAGGCATCGCAAAAGCCGGTTTTCAGCGCACAGTGCACATGCGCAATAAACCGACTTTTCCGATCTGTCAGGCTCCAGCTCCAGCCTGACAGACCTTCCATATCTCGGGAGCCAGGACATTTGCACGGGCAGACTGCGGGATTTACCCATATCTTGCCCAGCAAATGTCCTCAAAACTCCTGCGCCTGATAAAAGCAGGCGCATAGCTTACTGTTACAGGCGTAAGTTTTAAAACACACAAAAACATAATAAAATAAAATGAAAACACACACTTTATTGCTACAAACCCTGCCCACTACAGTAAGTTTATTTTAAGCCATAATTAAAAAAACTTTTTAAAAATTGGAAAAATATTTATTTTTTATAAGACATAAATAACTTTAATTTAAATTAATCTTAAATATGTATTGTATTTTTTCTATTTTTATTAGTGTTTTGGGTGCTTGTGGGGGGCTGTTTCTCCAACTTACGGAATTCCCATTATTATGAATGAGAAAATACTGTACCTTGATTGGCTGGCCAGGGCCATGTGACTGCAGCTCCAGCTTACAGACGTCCTGACGTGCACACGCTCCGACACACGGAGTGAAGGCCTCGGGATCCGGATCGCGAACGGGTGCCGCAGGAAATGGGAGGTGCGCAGCTTTTTAAAAACTTTTTCAGTAAAGCGGGATTTCTAGGCTTGGTGGGGCGCAGGTGAACAGTTTGCCGAGGGCACCAATTACCCGTGCGCTGGCCCTGGTCACTAATCAATCCAATAGGGAATTCAGGAGAAATGTATTTACCCAGAGACTGGATAGAATGTGGAACTCGCCGTCACACGGTGTGGTTAATGTGAAAAGCACAGATGCAGTTAAGGAGAAGCTAGATAAACACACAAGGGAGAAATGAATAGAAGGATATGCTGACACCAGCATGGACTAGTTGGGCTGTGCTGTAAATACTATGTAATACTGTATAACACCCAATGTGTGTGTGTAGCACACTCACAACTGCTCTGATGTGAACTGTCTGCTGTTAAAGAAGCAGACACGCCTTGCGAATATGCACTTACTGAGGTCTCGACACCGGATTGTATTGTGATTGAAGTTGATGCACAGATAGTCACATGCATCCCTGAGTTCCTGAATTGCAATTCCATCCGGACATTGAATGATTCCGCTGGTGTAATAATCCTGGAATGATACAAGGTCAGTTACAAAACATCACTGAGATTGAGAACATCATAAGCTGCTAATCTGTCTGATTAGATAAACACCCACCTCTATGTTCATAAATGGTAAAAATATCAATAATAGGTAGCAGAACTGATCCTGTATCCCAGCGTTCCACATTCCTTCACTCTGGGACTGATCCTGTATCCCAGCGTTCCATATTCCCTCACTCTGGGACTGATCCTGTATCCCAACGTTCCACACTCCCTCACTCTGGGACTGATCCTGTATCCCAACGTTCCACATTCCCTCACTCTGGGATTGATCCTGTATCCCAACATTCCACACTCCCTCACTCTGGGACTGATCCTGTATCCCAACGTTCCACATTCCCTCACTCTGGGATTGATCCTGTATCCCAACGTTCCACACTCCCTCACTCTGGGACTGATCCTGTATCCCAACGTTCCACATTCCCTCACTCTGGGATTGATCCTGTATCCCAACATTCCACACTCACTCACTCTGGGACTGATCCTGTATCCCAGCATTCCACATTCCCTCTGGGACTGATCCTGTACCAGCATTCCACATTCCCTCACTCTGGGAGCGGGAGATTGAGGAGGAGGAGCAGCATCGAGCCGGGAGGCCTACAAGAGGCCCAGCCAGTGCAGCTACAGCAGGGAGGCAAAAAAGAAGTAGAAAGAAATCGAAAGGTGACGTCACAGCCAAGGGAGTTGGTGATTGGTATATAGTTTTTCTTTTTCTTTTCTTTATCAGTAAGTAACCTGTAGCATTGTTGTTGCCAAATTAAGTTTATCTAGGGGTTAAGTCATGGCAGGAGAGCTCGGACATGTGTTATGCTCCTCCTGTACTATGTGGGAAGTCAGGGACGCTTCCGGTGTCCCTGATGACTACGTGTGCGGGAAGTGTATCCGACTGCAGCTCCTGACAGACAACATTGCGGCACTGGAGCTGCGGGTGGATTCACTCTGGAGCATCCACTATGCTGAGAATGACGTAAATTGCACGTTTAGCGAGTTGGTCTTACCGCAGGAAAAGGTTACACAGCCAGATAGGGGATGGGAGACCAACAGGAAGAGCAGTGGAAGGAAGGTAGTGCAGAGATCCCCTGCTGTCATCCCCCTGTAAAACAGATACACCGCTTTGGGTACGATTGAGGGGGATGACTCATCAGGGGAGAGCAGCAGCAGCCAAGTTCATGGCACCGTGGGTGGCTCTGCTGCACTGAAGGGCAGGAAAAAGAGTGGGAGAGCTATAGTGATAGGGGATTCAATTGTAAGGGGAATAGATAGGCGTTTTTGCGGACGCAACCGAGACTCCAGGATGGAATGTTGTCTCCCTGGAGCGGGTGCAGGGCATTCTGAAAAGGGAGGATGAACAATCAGTTGTCATGGTGCATATAGGTACCAACGATATAGGTAAAAAAAAAAACGGGATGAGTTTCTACGAGAAGAATTTAAGGAGCTAGGAGCTAAATTAAAAAAGTAGGACCTCAAAAGTAGTAATCTCAGGATTGCTACCAGTGCCACGTGCTAGTCAGAGTAGGAATCGCAGGATAGCTCAGATTAATACGTGGCTTGAGGAGTGGTGCAGCAGGGAGGGATTCAAATTCCTGGGACATTGAAACCAGTTCTGGGGGAGGTGGGACCAGTACAAACCGGACGGTCTGCACCTGGACAGGACCGGAACCAATGTCCTCGGGGGAGTGTTTGCTAGTGCTATTGGGGAGGGGTTAAACTAATACGGCAGGGGGATGGGAATCTATGCAGGGAGACAGAGGGAAGTAGAATGGGGGCAGAAGCAAAAGATAGAAAGAAGAAAAGTAAAAGTGGAGGGCAGAGAAACCTAAAGCAAAAAGGGCCACATTACAGCAAAATTCGAAAGGGGCAAAGTGTGTTCGAAAGACAAGCCTGAAGGCTCTGTGCCTCAATGCGAGGAGTATTCGGAATAAGGTGGACAAATTAACTGCACAGATAGCAGTTAACGGGTATGATGTAATTGGCATCATGGAGACATGGCTCCAGGTTGACCAAGGCTGGGAACTCAACATCCAGAGGTATTCAACATTTAGGAAGGATAGACAGAAAGGAAAAGGAGGCGGGGTGGCGTTGCTGGTTAAAGAGGAAATTAATGCAATAGTAAGGAGGGACATTAGTCTGGATGATGTGAAATCGGTATGGGTGGAGCTGCGGAATACCAAGTGGCAGAAAACGCTAGTGGAAGTTGTGCACAGACCACCAAACAGTAATAGTAAGGTTGGGGACAGCATCAAACAAGAAATAAGGGATGCATGCAATAAAGGTACAACAGTTATCATGGGTGACTTTAATCTACATATTGATTGGGCTAATCAAACTGGTAGCAATGCGGTGGAGGAGGATTTCCTGGAGTGTATTAGGGATGCTTTTCTAGACCAATATGTCGAGGAACTAACCAGGGAGCTGGCCATCCTAGACAGGGTGATGTGTAATGAGAAAGGACTAATTAGCAATCTTGTTGTGCGAGACCCCTTGGGGAAGAGTGACCATAATATGGTAGAATTCTTTGTTAGGATGGAGAGTGACACAGTTAATTCAGAAACTAGGGTCCTGAACTTAAGGAAAGGTAACTTCGATGGTTTGAGGCGTGAATTGGCTAGAGTAGACTGGCAAATGATACTTAAAGGGTTGACGGTGGATAGGCAATGGCAAACATTTAAAGATCACATGGATGAACTTCAGCAATTGTACATCCCTGTCTGGAGTAAAAATAAAACGGGGAAGGTAGCTCAACTGTGGCTAACAAGGGAAACTGAAGACAGTGTTAAATCCAAGGAAAGAGGCATATAAATTGGCTAGAAAAAGCAACAAACCTGAGGACTGGGAGAAATTTAGAATTCAACAGAGGAGGACAAAGGGTTCAATTAAGAGGGGGAAAATAGAGTACGAGAAGAAGCTTGCCGGGAACATAAAAACTGACTGCAAAAGCTTCTATAGATATGTGAAGAGAAAAAGATTAGTGAAGACAAATGTAGGTCCCTTGCAGTCGGATTCAGGTGAATTTATAATGGGGAACAAAGAAATGGCAGACCAATTGAACAAATACTTTGGTTCTGTCTTCACGAAGGAAGACACAAATAACCTTCCGAAACTACTAGGGGATCGAGGGTCTAGTGAGAAGGAAGAACTGAAGGATATCCTAATTAGGTGGGAAATTGTGTTTGGGAAATTGGAATTGAAGGCTGATAAATCCCCGGGACCTGTAACACAACTTTTTAAAAAGGGAGGGAGAGGGAAAGTGGGTAATTATAGACCAGTTAGCCTGACATCAGTAGTGGGGAAAATGTTGGAATCAATTATTAAAGATGAAATAGTGGCGCATTTGGAAAGCAGTGACAGGATCGGTCCAAGTCAGCATGGATTTATGAAGGGGAAATCATGCTTGACAAATCTTCTGGAATTTTTTGAGTATGTAACCAGTAGAGTGGACAAGGGAGAACCAGTGGATGTGGTGTATTTGGACTTTCAAAAGGATTTTGACACGGTCCCACACAAGAGATTGGTGTGCAAAATCAAAGCACATGGTATAGGGGTAATGTACTGACGTGGATACAGAACTGGTTGGCAAACAGGAAGCAGAGAGTCGGGATTAACGGGTCCTTTTCAGAATGGCAGGCAGTGACTAGTGGAGTGCTGCAGGGCTCAGTGCTGGGACCCCAGCTCTTTACAATGATCAATACATCAATGATTTGGATGAAGGAATTGAGTGCAATATCTCCAAGTTTGCAGATGACACTAAACTGGGTGGCGGTGTGAGCTGTGAGGTGGACGCTAAGAGGCTGCAGGGTGACTTAGACAGATTAGGTGAGTGGGGAAATGCATGGCAGATGCAGTATAATGTGAATAAATGTAGGTTATCCACTTGGGGGGACAAAAACATACAGACAGAATATTATCTGAATGGCGGCAGATTAGGAAAAGGGGAGGTGCAACGAGACCTGGGTGTCATGGTTCATCAGTCATTGAAAGTTGGCATGCAGGTACAGCAGGCGGTGAAGGCGGCAAATGTTGGTCTTCATAGCTAGGGGATTTGAGCAGGGAGGTCTTACTGCAGTTGTACAGTGCCTTGGTGAGGCCTCACCTGGAATATTGTGTTCAGTTTTGGTCTCCTAATCTGAGTAAGGACGTTCTTGCTATTGAGGGAGTGCAGCAAAGGTTCACCAGACTGATTCCAGGGATGGCTGGACTGACATATGAGGAGAGACTGGATCAACTGGGCCTTTATACAATGGAGTTTAGAAGGATGAGAGGGGATCTCATAGAAATATACAAGATTCTGACGGGACGGGACAGGTTAGATGCAGATAGATTGTTCCCGATGTTGGGGAACTCCAGAACCAGGGGACACAGTCTTAGGATAAGGGGTAGGCCATTTCGACTGAGATGAGGAGAAACTTCTTTTCTGTTTTCTGTTGGTTAGCCAATCCTCTATCCATGCTAATATATTACCCCCAACCCCGTGAGCTTTTATCTTGTGCAGTAACCTTTTATGTGGCACCTTGTCAAATGCCTTCTGGAAATCTGAATACACCACATCCACTGGTTCCCCTTTATCCACCCTGCTCGTTACATCATCAAAGAACTCCAGCAATTTTGTCAAACGTGATTTCCCTTTCATAAAACCATGCTGACTGCTTGATTGAATCATGCTTTTCCAAATGTCCCGCTACTGCTTCCTTAATAATGACTCCAGCATTTTCCCAACGACAGATGTTAGGCTAACTGGTCTATAGTTTCCTGCTTTCTGTCTCCCTCCTTTCTTGAATAGGAGCATTACATTTGCGGTTTTCCAATCTGCTGGGACCTCTCCAGAATCCAGGGAATTTTGGTAAATTACAACCAATGCATCCACTATCCCTGCAACAACTTATTTTAAGACCCTCGGATGCAGACCAGCAGGTCCAGGGGATTTGTCCACCTTTAGTCCATATTTGAATCCCTCCAATCAGGTATTCGCCCCTGCCACAGTAATGAAACGGCTCTCAGCAAAGTCACAAATGACATCCTTTGTGACTGTAACAAAGGTAAACTATCCCTCCTCATCCTGTCTGCAGCCTTTGACACAGTTGACCACTCCATCCTCCTCGAACACCTCTCCACCATCGTCCAGCTGGGTGGGACTGCACTCGCCTGGTTCCATTCTTATCCATCTAATCGTAGCCAGAGAATCACCTGCAACGACTTCTGTTCCCACCCCCGCATCGTTACCTCTGGTGTCCCCCAAGGATCTATCCTTAGTCCCCTCCTATTTCTCATCTACATGCTGCCACTTGGCGACATCATTCGAAAACACAGCGTCAGTTTCCACATGTACACTGACAACACCCAGCTCTACCTCACTACCACTTCTCTCGACCCCCTCCTCAGTCTCAGAATTGTCAGACTGCTTGTCCCACATCCAGTTCTGGATGAGCAGAAATTTTCTCCAATTGAATATTGTGAAGACCAAAGCCATTGTCTTTGGTCCCCGGCACAAACTGCGTTCCCCAGCCCCCGACTCCATCCCTCTCCATCTGAGGCTAAACCAGACTGTTCACAACATAGGTGTTATATGTGACCCTGAAATGAGCTTCCGGCCACATATCTGCAGCATAACTAAGACCGCCTATTTCCACCTTTTGGTAATCTGTCCTGATTTCTCCTTATGTGGCTCGGTGTCAAATTTATTTTGCAAAACAACTGTGAAGCGTCTTGGGACCATGCA
Organism: Pristiophorus japonicus; assembly: GCF_044704955.1. NCBI lineage: Eukaryota > Metazoa > Chordata > Chondrichthyes > Pristiophoridae > Pristiophorus > Pristiophorus japonicus. Next base: position 54,391,121 of record NC_091993.1, read on the forward strand.
CTATGCTAAAGGTGCTATGTGAATACACGTTGTTGTTGTGACTGCCCCAGTCTGTAACTGTTGTCAATGTGTATCTTGCCCAGTCTGTGTCTCGCTCTGTGCCTCAGGTGCTCCTGTGCTTGCACTGTACGCTTGAACCCGTCATTCCCAGTCTGGGCTGGGGTGGATCATGTGAAACGTGAGTATGCAGGGATCCCAACACGACTTGTGAAATGGCAACTCACCAGGACTGCGCGGAAAACCGTGGAAGTGACTCCCTCGGCAATCTCGTACTCGCCCTTCTCATTTGGCCGTGTGAAGTTATACTCTCGGCCTGAGGTGAACATTCTGGGGGAGAAAAGGGCAAAACTCTTAAAGCAAGAATGGGACCCCACTCAATGTGTAGTCCCTCCCCACACCACGCACCTCACCGAAGGGGGCCATTCCAGCCCCCTCCCCGTGTAGCCCCTCCCCAAACCACACCCCTCACCGAGGGGGGCTGTTCCAGCCCCCTCCCCGTGTAGCCCCTCCCCAAACCACACCACACCGAGGGGGGCCATTCCAGCCCCCTCCCCGTGCAGCCCCTCCCCACACCACACACCACACCGAGGGGCGGGCAACAGTCACTCCAGCCCCTGGTGCAATGCTGCCCTCCGTCAGTGCTGCACTTCACTGAATCTGATTGTCAGTGGGGTGACTCATTGTTCCCTGGGACCTTCGGGTCTGTACAACACTGACCGGGGCTGATCCCGGGAATGTCAGGGCTGATCCCGGGAATGTCGGGGCTGATCCCGGGAATAGGTCTGTACAGCACTGACCGGGACTGACCCTGGGAATGTCAGGGCTGATCCCGGGAATGGGTCTGTACAGCACTGACCGGGGCTGATCCCGGGAATGTCGGGGCTGATCCTGGGAATGGGTCTGTACAGCACTGACCGGGACTGACCCCGGGAATGTCAGGGCTGATCCCGGGAATGGGTCTGTACAGCACTGACCGGGGCTGATCCCGGGAATGTCGGGGCTGATCCCGGGAATGGGTCTGTACAGCACTGACCAGGGCTGATCCCGGGAATGAGTCTGTACAGCACTGACCGGGGCTGATCCTGGGAATGTCGGGGCTGATCCCGGGAATGGGTCTGTACAGCACTGACCGGGGCTTATCCCGGGAATGTCGGGGCTGATTCCGGGAATGGGTCTGTACAGCACTGACCGGGGCTGATCCCGGGAATGAGTCTGTACAGCACTGACCGGGGCTGATCCTGGGAATGTCGGGGCTGATCCCGGGAATGGGTCTGTACAGCACTGACCGGGGCTGATCCCGGGAATGTCGGGGCTGATCCCGGGAATGGGTCTGTACAGCATTGACCGGGGCTGATCCCGGGAATGTCGGGGCTGATCCCGGGAATGGGTCTGTACAGCACTGACCGGGGCTGATCCCGGGAATGTCGGGGCTGATCCCGGGAATGGGTCTGTACAGCACTGACCAACACGCCAAGCTGAGTGACTAACTGAGCCACTGAGAGACGCTGTGACTAGTTTGAAAGCTGCTGGTGTTGATGTGCAGGTGCTTAAGGCAGCAGGTTTGATGGAGACCAGCACCTACCGACCCAGCATGGTGTCCGGGTGCGTTGCGAAGATGACGGGATCGACCACAAACCGCGTGTTATCAACAATCAGCACCACACGTTCGGAGGCCTTCCAGGATTTGCTGCTTTCCTTTCCCTTGGTATCTGCAGCTCCTTTTTTATTCAGGCGGGTGTTCAGCCCCAGGTGGGGATTAGCCCATCCATCCTTGCCCCAGAGGGTTAAGCCTGGCTCGAAATCGGGACAGCTCTGGTGACCCTGTGCACTGTAAACAGGGGAAGGGCCACCTTTACAATGGTGAGGGCTTGTGGTGTGGGAGAAGCGTCCCAGCTCCGGATCTGGGGGAGAGAAAGTGCTGCGTTAGTCTTATCTCACATTGCCCCTCAAACAGCAGTGTGCAGGTAGACTGACCTAAAGGCTGATCAATAAGGTGACTGTCCCAATAAATGAGCTCCTGCCCAACTGCAATCCCAACTTGTGCCGGGATACTACGTGGGTCCCTGACCCTAACCCTAACCCTAACTGCAGTGGATTTAGCCCATTCGTGAACACAGTAACGAGAAAACCTGGATCCAAAGTTATTCCTGGAAAGGAATTGTTTATTAATCTGAGATTTAGCCCAATGGATTCCCCCAGGGAGCACGAGATACCTTCCCTCCCCTGGTCAGAGTCAGCTTCTTGAGTGTGAGCGAGAGAGAGTGTGAGAGCGCGCAGGAGGGGAGTGGGACAGAGGGGGAGCAGGGTGGCGGAGAGGGGGAAGAGCGGGAGAGGACAGGGTAACGGGGTAGCAGCAGAGGGAGCGGGATGGGGGGGAGCGGGGGAAGTGGAGGGGCAGAGTGGGGTGGGGGCTGGAGGGGCAGAGTGGGGGCAGCAGGGGGGGTGGAGGGGCAGAGTAGGGATGGGGGCAACAGGGGGGGGTAGCGGGGGACAGGGGAGGAACGGAATGGGAAAGAACTTTGGGTAAAGTTGCCGCATGGGCAGATGGGATTGTCCTCTGCCCACTAGATGGTGCTGTTTCTTGTCATGCCCGGCTCACATCAGGCGATAGTGTTACACTCGCTCTGTGCCCGGGATAGTGTTACACTCGCCCTGTGCCCGGGGCGATAGTGTTACACTCGCTCTGTGCCCGGGATAGTGTTACACTCGCTCTGTGCCCGGGATAGTGTTACACTCGCTCTGTGCCCGGGATAGTGTTACACTCGCTCTGTGCCCGGGATAGTGTTACACTCGCTCTGTGCCCGGGGCGATAGTGTTACACTCGCCCTGTGCCCGGGATAGTGTTACACTCGCCCTGTGCCCGGGATAGTGTTACACTCGCTCTGTGCCCGGGATAGTGTTACACTCGCTCTGTGCCCGGGATAGTGTTACACTCGCTCTGTGCCCGGGATAGTGTTACACTCGCTCTGTGCCCGGGATAGTGCTACACTCGCTCTGTGCCCGGGATAGTGTTACACTCGCTCTGTGCCCGGGATAGTGCTACACTCGCTCTGTGCCCGGGATAGTGTTACACTCGCTCTGTGCCCGGGATAGTGCTACACTCGCCCTGTGCCCGGGATAGTGTTACACTCGCTCTGTGCCCGGGATAGTGCTACACTCGCTCTGTGCCCGGGATAGTGTTCCACCTGCTCTGTGCCCGGGATAGTGTTACACTCGCTCTGTGCCCGGGATAGTGTTACACCTGCTCTGTGCCTGCCACTGCCCCCAGAGTATGGATCGGAGAATGGGGCGATGGGGTGACATCCGCTCTGTGCCTGTGGTCTGTCGAGATCCCACTGTGGGAATGCAGTCTGACTGATGCTTCTTGAGCACATGACGCTGAGGTTGTCGGGTGAGAAGCACCCTGGCTCAGCTCCCACTCGAGGGAAAGGGATCGCAGCCAATGGGAGATGAACAGCCTCTCGACACACATCAGGAACAAGTTGCCCCTGTAGGTGTGCAGCAGGGCCTTGGGTTAGCGTCTGTCGGCGGTGGTCTTGGTTGACAGGAAGGTGTAGTGGCTCTCCCCCCGACTGAAGCCTGTGTCTGTCTCACCCAGCGCTCGCTCATTCACCTCTAGCTCGCACTGTTACATATCCAGTTCTGCAGTGCCAGACTGGTTGGAGGGAGCCTTCCACATTTGAACATTATCTACACTCTCCTGATGTGGGGGAAGGGGTGGCAGGACAGAGGCCCGGAGTGCACGACCACCTCCACACTGAGCTGTGCTCAGTCGATCCCGGGATTAACCCGGACAGTGGGGGATTAACCCTGACAGTGGGGGATTAGAAACATGGAAACATAGAAAATAGGTGCAGGAGTAGACCATTCGGCCCTTCGAGCCTGCACAACCATTCAATATAATCATGGCTGATCATTCACCTCAGTACCCCATTCCTGCTTTCTCTCCATAACCCTTGATCCCTTTAGCCGCAAGGGTCACATCTAACTCCCTTTTGAATATATCTAACGAACTGGCCTCAACAACTTTCTGTGGTAGAGAATTCCACAGGTTCACCACTCTCTGGGTGAAGAAGTTTCTCCTCATCTCGGTCCTAAATGGCTTACCCCTTATCCTTAGACTGTGTCCCCCTGGTTCTGGACTTCCCCAACATCAGGAACATTCTTCCTGCATCTAACCTGTCCAATCCTGTCAGAATTTTATATGTTTCTATGAGATCCCTCTCATCCTTCTAAATTCCAGTGAATATAATAAGCCCAATTGATCCAATCTTTCTTCATATGTCAGTCCAGCCATCCCGGGAATCAGTCTGGTGAACCTTCGTTGCACCCCCTCAATAGCAAGAATGTCCTTCCTCAGATTAGGAGACCAAAACTGAACACAATATTCAAGGTGTGGCCTCACCAAGGCCCTGTACAACTGCAGTAAGACTTCCCTGCTCCTCTACTCAAATCCCCTCGCTATGAAGGCCAATATTCCATTTGCCTTCTTCACCGCCTGCTGTACCTGCATGCCAACTTTCAATGACTGATGTACCATGACACCCAGGTCTCGTTGCACCTCCCCTTTTCCTCATTTGTCACCGTTCAGATAATATTCTGCCTTCCTGTTTTTGCCACTAAAGTGGATAACCTCACATTTATCTACATTATACTGCATCTGCCATGTATTTGCCCACTCACCTAACCTGTCCAAGTCACCCTGCAGCCTCTTAGCATCCTCCTCACAGCTCACACCGCCACCCAGCTTAGTGTCATCTGCAAACATTAACCTGGACAGTGGGGGATTAACCCGGACTCCTGGCTTCCGATTGGATGCCCAAATCTGCTTTCCTGACTGCCAATTGCACGGTGTGTTTTTGAGGGAGTGGAGTTAATGAGCCCTGTTCTCCGAGACAGGGATGTGTAGTGCTCACACTGTACCCTCGCAAGCTCTGTATTCATTATAAGCAGACTGTGAATGCTGGCTCACTGAGACAGAAACAGCAAACGCTGCAAACTCACAGGTGTGTTGGTGTCTGTAACTATTTCCAGTGTGACCCACAAAACATGATGCTGTCTCTTCTCTTCACAGCTGCTGATTTCCCCGCTGTGTATCTCAGCATTTTGTTTGCCTTTTCGTGATCTTAGATTAAAAAGCCTCCCAGCCTTCGCTGCACTGCCTGGTGTGGGACGGAACAGTGCGTGGGTGGGTGCTCAGCCCCTGGCGAGTTAGCCATTCACTATTTTCAAAAGGGAGTTGGATAAGTATCTGAAGGAAAAGAAATGCTGGACTACGGGGAAAGGGCGGGGCAGTGGGGCTTGTTGAGGGTCAGCACGGGCTCGATGGGTTGAATGGCCTTCCGTGCTGTAACCGTTGTATGAAGCAGGCGGCAGTCAGAGTAAGGAGGGGATCAGCCAGGCATCCCGCTTCTGATCGGCAAGCCGCAAAGCCTCCTCGGCTGCAAGTGCGAGCAGGTGCATGCTGGGTCAGGTAGTCCCTCAAACATGGCCACCTGTGGCATCTGGCAACAGCCAGCATCATTGGGAAAGGACAGGAGGTGGGGGGCCGGGAGGAACTGAGGACCAAGCACTTAGGGGCTGAAATTGCCCGTTTCGTTATGCTTCCTAACACCAGACAGCAGCGGCCACGCTGCTGAGTGCAATGGCCGCCGACATGGGTGTAATGGCCGCCATTATCAAAATTCTGCTTCCGTTTTATCTCGATGGTGACCCGATCTCTCCCCCCGCCAGCTCCCCCCCCCAGCCAAACTGCTGCCGATCCGTGCTCAGTGTGTCATCACCGTGTACACCGCCAATCTATCTCCCAACACCGACATTTCGTCGTGAAAATCTTCGGCTCGCCCAGCGGTGCCAAAACAAGCTTTTTCCCGGTGGTCCAGTGAGGCTGCAGCTTCCCTTAAAGGGGAGGGCCCACTTCCGCTGAAGCCATGTTTCATCTTTCGTCGGCTAGTGCCATGTTGGCCCGACAATTATGTCCCCCACCACCGTTGGTTCGGCCGATACCCTCCCTGGTGGCCCAGTGGACCGTGATAACGTCATTGTGGCGGCCACTCTGCACCGCCCCCCCTCCAACCTCCGCCCCCAGGTGTCGCCACCGCAGGGTACCCCCCGTTAACAGCAACTTCCGGATCCGAGTAAAAAACAGAGCGGAATTTCGCTCAAGAGGCAACCTCAAGTACCGCGTTGGTAAAAATGGGCTGTGTGTACACCATTTCGGGAAGCAGGCAATTTCGGCCCCTCAGTGTCAGCTGTGGCTCAGTGGGCAGCACTCTCGCCTCTGAGTCTGAAGATTGGGGGTTCAAGTCCCACTCCAGAGACTTGAGCACAAAATACAGGCTGACACTCCAGGGTGTACTGAGGGAGCGCCGCACTGTCGGAGGGGCAGTACTGAGGGAGCGCCGCACTGTCGGAGGGGCAGTACTGAGGGAGCGCCGCACTGTCGGAGGGGCAGTACTGAGGGAGCGCCGCACTGTCGGAGGGGCAGTACTGAGGGAGCGCCGCACTGTCGGAGGGGCAGTACTGAGGGAGCGGCGCACTGTCGGAGGGGCAGTACTGAGGGAGCGGCGCACTGTCGGAGGGGCAGTACTGAGGGAGCGCCGCACTGTCGGAGGGGCAGTACTGAGGGAGCGCCGCACTGTCGGAGGGGCGTACTGAGGGAGCGCCGCACTGTCGGAGGGGCAGTGCTGAGGGAGCACCGCACTGTCGGAGGGGCAGTACTGAGAGAGCGCCGCACTGTCAGAGGGGCAGTACTGAGGGAGCGCCGCACTGTCGGAGGGGCACTACTGAGGGAGCGCCGCACTGTCGGAGGGGCAGTACTGAGGGAGTGCTGCACTGAGGGAGTGCTGCACTGTCGGAGGGGCAGTACTGAGGGAGCGCTGCACTGTCGGAGGGGCAGTACTGAGGGAGTGCTGCACTGAGGGAGTGCTGCACTGTCGGAGGGGAAGTACTGAGGGAGCGCTGCACTGTCGGAGGGGCAGTACTGAGGGAGTGCTGCACTGTTGGAGGGGCAGTACTGAGGGAGCGCTGCACTGTCGGAGAGGTTATCTTTATGATGAACCCCATCTGCCTTCTCAAGGTGGGGAGTGTAAGAAATCATGGATTGGAAGAAATAACTTGAGACAAAAGTCTCCAGACTGGTGTTAGAATAATTGGATAAACGCCTAGAATCTGCTTCAGTTTGTCATTCCCTGCAGATGTTATAACACTGAAGATTCATTCTAGGGTACAATAGGTAAAGCTCCTTGAACAGCGTGAGCATCAATAACTGAGAGGTCTGAAGGCCAAGAACTGAGAGGTCTGACTGCAGCCTCGGGAGGATCAGGACTGTATCAACAGGAAAGGCATGTGGAGAGTGTCGTGTCATAGCTCGACGTGTCATAGGCTAAATGGTCCTGTCCATTATTTTACGCCAGACCCACCCCTAAAAAAGAGAATGCGCGATATCTGAAGAGTGTTTCAGGACAGACGGTGCAGAGAAGAGCTGTCTGTGCCACCCGCCGCCTGCCCGATTGGGAGTAGCTACTTGTCACGGTCGTACGTCGACTATGTCTATCCTCATTGTGTGTTGTGTTTGACTATATTACTGCTCCTTCATAAAATGTCTTCTAACTCCGAAGACCCTTTGGGTAATGTGTGTGTGACCTGTGATCCTAATATTAACAGCACTATTTCATAGAGGAGCAGGAGAGTTGTCCCCGGTGTCCTGGCTAATATTTACCCCTCAACCAACATCACTAAAGCAGATTATTTGGTTATTATCACGTTGCTGTTTTTGGGACCTTGCTGTGCGTAAATTGCTCACGTTTCCTACAATACAAGTGACTTCACTTCAAAAAGTATTCCTTTGGCTGTTAAGTGCTTTGGGACAGCCTGAGGTCATGAAAGGTGCTATAAAAATGCAGGTCTTGCTTTTTCTTTCTTTTGTTAAACAGATTTGTCAGTGTTTGTGAACTACTCACCCAGGCTGCGCTGCCTGAGAGGGAGAGCCACACTGCGCAGACACGAAGGGAGATTTCCTTCTTCCCGCTGGTGAGGGGCATCGGCCATCGGCTCGGAGGGATACAGACTCCTGTCAGTCACTGCGACAGGTCCGGGAACACCCATCCCCGGACTCCGCATCACCGGCTGCCTCAGCAAGCGTGGCAGGGACCTGCGGGAGGGAGAGAGAAAACAGGTATTACTGACAGGATAAACCCCAACACCGTCTGGGGAGGCCTCATCCTTCGAGATGAAGCCATCAAAAGTACAGCAGTGCGTCAGTGAGTACAAGGTAGGTGCTTGACCATTGAGGCACAGTACAGAGTCAACCCCCACACCTCCCACTGGGCTCACACCACACCACCCCTCCTATTGGCTGAGAGCTCGTGCTGCAAATAGTGTCTCCTTCTGCCCTCCCCCTCCCCCGCCCTCGCTTTCCCCCTCCGCCGTTCCCACCTCCCTGCCCTCGCTCCTCCCTCCCCTGCTCTCACCAGCCCTTGCTTTCCCACCCTCGCTCTCCCCCTCCCTTTCCACCCTCCCCACCCTCACTCTCCTCCGCTCTCCCCTCCTCACTTTCCCCCCTCCCCCGTGCTCCCCCCACTCTCGCCCCTCCCCCGCCCTTGCTTTCCCCCTGCCTTCACTCTCCCCTCTCACTTTCCCCCTCCCCCCGACTCTCCCACTCTCCCCCGCCCTCGTTCTCCCCCTCCCCACCTTGCTTCCTCCTCCCCGTACTTGCCCCCTCACTTTCCCTCCGCCCTCGTTTTCCTCCTCCCCACCTCGCTTCCCCCTCCCCCCACTCTCCCCCTCCCTTGCTCTCCCCCCTCCCTAACTCCCCCCCTCCCCCGCTATTATTCAGCTCCAGCTCTTCTTCCCCTAATTTGGGGAAATCCCATCCACTCACTTCACCCAAAGAGCTGTCCCACACAATCAGGCCACAGCACTGATACAACCGACCCCAACCTACCCGACTGAAAGCTTCCTTTCTCTCATTGCCCCATAAAACAAAAGCCGAGTGTCCTGACCAATATTTAACCATCAACTAATGGAGCTAAAACAGATGAGCTGGTTATTCATTCCATTGCTGTTTGTGGGAGCATGCTGTGCCTGTGCTGCAGTGTGTACTAGCTCATCATCACAGGCACTCCCTCGGAGTCCAGGATGACTTGCTTCCACATTAAAAATGAGTTCTCCGGTGTCTGTTAAGTCCAGTGCGGGCCCTCCAGTCTCTGTCGCAGGTTGGACAGACGGCGGTTGAAAGTACGCTGGTTGAAGTGCCAGTTTGTTGAAGTGCTTGGGTTGCCGTACGCTCCTTCCGCCGTATATGCTCGGTCTCCACGTGCTCCCGGCGAAGAGACTCGAAGTGTTCGGCGCCTTCTCGGATCCTTCTCCTCTACTTTGAGCGGTCTTGGGCCAGGGATTCCCAAGAGTTGGTGGGGAGGTTACATTTTTTCAAGGAGGCTTTGAGGGTGTCCTTGAAGTGTTTTCTCTGCCCTCCTGGGGTTCGCTTGCCATGATGTAGCTCGGAGTACAGCGTTTGTTTCGGGACTCTAGGGCATGCGGACAATGTGGTCCGTCCATCGGAGCTGATCGAGGCCGGTCAATGCCTTGATGCTGGGGATGTTGGCCTGAGAGAGAACGCTGACATTGGTGCGTCTACCCTGCCAATGAATTTGCAGGATTTTGCGGAGGCAGCGTTGGTGGTACTTCTCCAGTGCTTTGATGTGCCTGCTGTACATAGTCCATGTCTCAGAAGCATATATGAGGGCAGGTCTCACTACTGCTGTGTAGACCATGAGCTTGGTGCCGGTTTTAAAGTTCTGGTCTTCAAACACTCTATTCCTTAGACGACCAAAGACTGCGCTGGCACACTGAAGGCAGTGTTGGACCTCGTCATCGATGTCTGCCCTTGTTGACAGTAGGCTCCCGAGATATGGAAAGTGGGCCACGTTGTCCAAGGCCTCATCATGGATTTTGATAATCGGGGGTCAGTGCTGTGTGGCGGGGGCAGGTTGATAGAGGACCTTTGTTTTACGGATGTTTAGGAGATCGTCCTCCGAGCAAGCGCAGAGGTAATCGTCGTGTTAATATTGTAATTCGATGACGGAGGATGGCATGACCTTGGATCTGGACAGAAGGCGACGGAGGTTCAATAGTTTACAGTTTCTTCTATAGATTATCTCCACTCCAGCGGGAAGTTTGCTGACTGTGAGATGTATTATTGCAGCAAGGATGATCGAGAGGAGCGTTGGTGCAATGACAACGCCTTGCTTGACCCCAGTTCGTACATGAATTGGGTCTGTGGTGGATCCATTAGTCAGGATCACAGCTTGCATGTTATCATGAAGCAGGCAGAAGATGGGGACAAATTTTTGAGGACAGCCAAATTTGAAGAGTACACCCCATAATCCCTCACGGTTGACAATGTCAAAGGCCTTTGTCAGGTCAAAGAAGGCCATGTACAGAGATTGGTGCTGTTCCCTGCATTTCTCTTGAATTTGTCACGCGGTGAATATCATGTCCATTGTGCCCCTTAGTGGGTGGAATCCGCATTGCAACTCTGGAAGGAGCTTTTCTGCCACAGGGAGAAGACAATTGAGGAGGATTCTTGCGATAACTTTCCCTGTGGTAGATAGCGGGGAAATTTCTCTGTAGTTACCGCAATCGGACTTAGCCCCTTTCTTGATGATGGTCATTATTAAGGCATCTCTGAGATCCCCTGGCATGCTCTCCTCCTTCCAAATAAGAGAAATGAGCTCATGTATTCGCAACAATAGTGCTTCTCCGCCATGTTTTAGTGCTTCGGCGGGGATTCCATCCCCCCGCCCCCCCCCCCCCCCCCCCCGAGGCCTTGTTGATCCTCAGTTGTCGAATTGCCTTTTCAACCTCATGTAGGATTGGGGTTGTGCTGAGATGGTGGCACATAGCATGCTGTGGGATGGAGTAGAGTATGCTCACGTTGACGTCAGAGTCTCGGTTAAGGAGATCTTCAAAGTGCTCCTTCCAACGAGACCTGACTGCCCCTCTGTCCTTGATTAAAATGTCTTCGTTCTTCGACCGCAATGGGCTAGGACCTTGGGTGCTTGATCCACAGGTGGTCTATACTGAATGCCGGGTCTGTAGGTGGTCTATACTGAATGCTGGGTCCGTAGGTGGTCTATACTGAATGCTGGGTCCGTAGGTGGTCTATACTGAATGCTGGGTCTGCAGGTGGTCTATACTGAATGCTGGGTCTGCAGGTGGTCTATACTGAATGCTGGGTCCATAGGTGGTCTTTACTGAATGCTTGGTCCGTAGGTGGTCTTGACTGAATGCTGGGTCCATAGGTGGTCAAAACTGAATGCTGGGTCCACAGGTGGTCTTCAGTGAATGCTGGGTTCGTAGGTGGTCTTTACTGAATGCTGGGTCCATAGGTGGTCTTTACTGAATGCCGGGTCTGTAGGTTTTCTATACCGAATGCCGGGTCCGTAGGTGGTCTTTACTGAATGCTGGGTCCGTAGGTGGTCTTTACTGAATGCTTGGTCTTTACTGAATGATGGGTCCATAGGTGGTCTGTACTGAATGCTGGGTCCATAGGTTGTCTTTACTGAATGCTGGGTCCATAGGTGGTCTTTACTGAATGCTGGGTCCATAGGTGGTCTTTACTGAATGCTGGGTCCATAGGTGGTCTATACTGAATGCTGGGTCAATAGGTGGTCTATACTGAATGCCGGGTCCATAGGTGGTCTTTACTGAATGCTGGGTCCATAGGTGGTCTTTACTGCATGCTGGGTCTGTAGGTGGTCTTTACTGAATGCCGGGTCCGTAGGTGGTCTATACTGAATGCTGGGTCCGTAGGTGGTCTATACTGAGTGCTGGGTCCGTAGGTGGTCTTTACTGAGTGCTGGGTCCGTAGGTGGTCTATACTGAATGCTGGGTCCGTAGGTGGTCTATACTGAATGCTGGGTCCGTAGGTGGTCTATACTGAGTGCTGGGTCCGTAGGTGGTCTTTACTGAATGCTGGGTCCGTAGGTGGTCTTTACTGAATGCTGGGTCCGTAGGTGGTCTTTACTGAATGCTGGGTCCGTAGGTGGTCTTTACTGAATGCTGGGTCCGTAGGTGGTCTTTACTGAATGCCGGGTCCATAGGTGGTCTATACTGAATGCCGGGTCTGTAGGTTTTCTATACCGAATGCCGGGTTCGTTGGTGGTCTTTACTGAATGCCGAGTCCATAGGTGGTCTATACTGAATGCTGGGTCCGTAGGTGCTCTTTACTGAATGCTTGGTCTTTACTGAATGCTTGGTCTTTACTGAATGATGGGTCCATAGGTGGTCTGTACTGAATGCTGGGTCCATAGGTGGTCTGTACTGAATGCTGGGTCCATTGGTGGTCTGTACTGAATGCTGGGTCCATAGGTGGTCTTTACTGAATGCTGGGTCCATAGGTGGTCAAAACTGAATGCTGGGTCCACAGGTGGCCTTTACTGAATGTTGGGTCCGTAGATGGTCTTTACTGAATGCTGGGTCCATAGGTGGTCTTTACTGAATGCTTGGTCCGTAGGTGGTCTTTACTGAATGCTGGGTCCATAGGTGGTCTTTACTGAATGCTGGGTCCATAGGTGGTCTTTACTGAATGCTGGGTCCATAGGTGGTCTATACTGAATGCTGGGTCAATAGGTGGTCGATACTGAATGCCGGGTCCATAGGTGGTCTTTACTGAATGCCGGGTCCGTAGGTGGTCTATACTGAATGCTGGGTCCATAGGTGGTCAAAACTGAATGCTGGGTCCACAGGTGGTCTTTAGTGAATGCTGGGTTCGTAGGTGGTCTTTACTGAATGCTGGGTCCATAGGTGGTCTTTACTGAATGCCGGGTCTGTAGGTTTTCTATACCGAATGCCGGGTCCGTAGGTGGTCTTTACTGAATGCCGAGTCCATAGGTGGTCTATACTGAATGCTGGGTCCGTAGGTGGTCTTTACTGAATGCTTGGTCTTTACTGAATGCTGGGTCCATAGGTGGTCTTTACTGAATGCTGGGTCCATAGGTGGTCTTTACTGAATGCTGAGTCCATAAGTGGTCTTTACTGAATGCTGGGTCCGTAGGTGGTCTATACTGAGTGCTGGGTCCGTAGGTGGTCTTTACTGAATGCTGGGTCCGTATGTGGTCTTTACTGAATGCCGGGTCTGTAGGTGGTATATACTGAATGCCGGGTCCATAGGTGGTCTTTAATGAATGCCGGGTCTGTCGGTTTTCTATACCGAATGCCGGATCCGTAGGTGGTCTTTACTGAATGCCGAGTCCATAGGTGGTCTATACTGAATGCTGGGTCCGTAGGTGCTCTTTACTGAATGCTTGGTCTTTACTGAATGCTTGGTCTTTACTGAATGCTGGGTCCATAGGTGGTCTTTACTGAATGCTGGGTCTGTAGGTGGTCTTTACTGAATGCTGGGTCTGTAGGTGGTCTTTACTGAATGCTGGGTCCGTAGGTGGTCTTTACGGAATGCCGGTTCTGTAGCTGGTCTGAATACTGGGTCCATAGGTGGTCTTTACTGAATGCCGGGTCCATAGGTGGTCTTTACTGAATGCCGGGTCCATAGGTGGTCTTTACTGAATGCTGGGTCCATAGGTGGTCTTTACTGAATGCTGGGTCCATAGGTGGTCTTTACTGAATGCTGGGTCCATAGGTGGTCTTTACTGAATGCTGGGACTGTAGGTGGTCTTCACTGAATGCCGGGTCCGTAGGTGGTCTTTACGGAATGCCGGTTCTGCAGCTGGTCTGAATACTGGGTCCATAGGTGGTCTTTACTGAATGCCGGGTCCATAGGTGGTCAATACTGAATGCTGGGTCCATAGGTGGTCTTTACTGAATGCCAGGTCCATAGGTGGTCAATACTGAATGCTGGGTCCATAGGTGGTCAATACTGAATGCCAGGTCCATAGGTGATCAATACTGAATGCCGGGTCCATAGGTGGTCTTTACTGAATGCTGGGTCCATAGGTGGTCTTTACTGAATGCTGGGTCTGTACGTGGCCTTTACTGAATGCTGGGTCCGTAGGTGGTCTATACTGAATGCTGGGTCTGCAGGTGGTCTATACTGAATGCCGGGTCCGTAGATGGTCTTTACTGAATGCTGGGTCCGTAGGTGGTCTTTACTGAATGCTGGGTCAGTAGGTGGTCTTTACTGAATGCCGGGTCTTTAGGTGGTCTTTACTGAATGCCGGGTCCATAGGTGGTCTATACTGAATGCCGGGTCTGTAGGTTTTCTATACCGAATGCCGGGTCCGTAGGTGGTCTTTACTGAATGCTGGGTCCGTAGGTGGTCTTTACTGAATGCTGGGTCAGTAGGTGGTCTTTACTGAATGCCGGGTCTTTAGGTGGTCTTTACTGAATGCCGGGTCCATAGGTGGTCTATACTGAATGCCGGGTCTGTAGGTTTTCTATACCGAATGCCGGGTCCGTAGGTGGTCTTTACTGAATGCCGAGTCCATAGGTGGTCTATACTGAATGCTGGGTCCGTAGGTGGTCTTTACTGAATGCTTGGTCTTTACTGAATGCTTGGTCTTTACTGAATGATGGGTCCATAGGTGGTCTGTACTGAATGCCGGGTCCATAGGTGGCATTTACTGAATGCTGGGTCCGTAGGTGGTCTATACTGAATGCTGGGTCTGCAGGTGGTCTATACTGAATGCCGGGTCCGTAGGTGGTCTTTACTGAACGCTGGGTCCGTAGGTGGTCTATACTGAATGCTGGGTCCGTAGATGGTCTTTACTGAATGCTGGGTCTGTCGATGGTCTATACTGAATGCCGGGTCCATAGGTGGTCTTTACTGAATGCTGGATCCGTAGGTGGTCTTTACTGAATGCCGGGTCCATAGGTGGTCTATACTGAATGCTGGGTCAATAGGTGGTCTATACTGAATGCCGGGTCCATAGGTGGTCTTTACTGAATGCTGGGTCTGTCGGTGGTCTTTACCGAATGCCGGGTCCGTAGGTGGTCTATACTGAATGCTGGGTCCTTAGGTGGTCTATACTGAGTGCTGGGTCCGTAGGTGGTCTTTACTGAATGCTGGGTCCGTAGGTGGTCTTTACTGAATGCTGGGTCCGTAGGTGGTCTTTACTGAATGCTGGGTCCGTAGGTGGTCTTTACTGAATGCCGGGTCCGTAGGTGGTCTTTACTGAATGCCGGGTCTGTAGGTGGTCTTTACTGAATGCCGGGTCTGTAGGTTTTCTATACCGAATGCCGGGTCCGTAGGTGGTCTTTACTGAATGCCGAGTCCATAGGTGGTCTATACTGAATGCTGGGTCCGTAGGTGGTCTTTACTGAATGCTTGGTCTTTACTGAATGCTTGGTCTTTACTGAATGATGGGTCCATAGGTGGTCTGTACTGAATGCTGGGTCCATAGGTGGTCTTTACTGAATGATGGGTCCATAGGTGGTCTGTACTGAATGATGGGTCCATAGGTGGTCTGTACTGAATGCTGGGTCCATAGGTGGTCTTTACTGAATGCCGGGTCCATAGGTGGTCTTTACTGAATGCTGGATCCATAGGTGGTCTATACTGAATGCCGGGTCCATAGGTGGTCTATACTGAATGCCAGGTTCATAGGTGGTCTTTACTGAATGCTGGGTCTGTAGGTGGTCTATACTGAATGCTGGGTCCATAGGTGGTCTGTACTGAATGCTGGGTCCATAGGTGGTCTTAACTGAATGCCGGGTCCGTAGGTGGTCTATACTGAATGCCGGGTCCGTAGGTGGTCTATACTGAATGCTGTGTCTGCAGGTGGTCTATACTGAATGCCGGGTCCGTAGGTGGTCTTTACTGAATGCTGGGTCCGTAGGTGGTCTTTACTGAATGCTGGGTCTGTAGGTGGTCTTTACTGAATACTGGGTTCATAGGTGGTCTTTACTGAAAGCTGGGTCTGTAGGTGGTCTATACTGAATGCTGGGTCCATAGGTGGTCTTTACTGAATGCTGGGTCCGTAGGTGGTCTTTACTGAATGCTGGGTCTGTAGGTGGTCTTTACTGAATGCTGGGTCTGTACGTGGTCTTTACTGAATGCTGGGTCCATAGGTGGTCTTTCCTGAATGCTGGGTCCATCGGTGGTCTTTACTGAATACTGGTTCCGTAGGTGGTCTATACTGAATGCTGGGTCCATAGGTGGTCTTTACTGAATGCCGGGTCCATAGGTGGTCTTTACTGAATGCTGGGTCTGTAGGTGGTCTTTACTGAATGCCGGGTCCATAGGTGTTCTTTACTGAATGCTGGGTCTGTAGGTGGGCTATACTGAATGCTGGGTCCATAGGTGGTCAATACTGAATGCTGGGTCCATAGATGGTCTTTAATGAATGCTGGGTCTGTACGTGGCCTTTACTGAATGCTGGGTCCGTAGATGGTCTTTACTGAATGCTGGGTCTGTAGGTGGTCTTTACTGAATGCCGGGTCCATAGGTGTTCTTTACTGAATGCTGGGTCTGTAGGTGGGCTATACTGAATGCTGGGTCCATAGGTGGTCTTTACGGAATGCCGGTTCTGTAGCTGGTCTGAATACTGGGTCCATAGGTGGTCTTTACTGAATGATGGGTCCATAGGTGGTCTGTACTGAATGCTGGGTCCATAGGTGGTCTTTACTGAATGCCAGGTCCATGGGTGGTCAATACTGAATGCTGGGTCCATAGGTGGTCAATACTGAATGCCAGGTCCATAGGTGGTCAATACTGAAAGCTGGGTCTGTAGGTGGTCTATACTGAATGCTGGGTCCATAGGTGGTCTTTACTGAATGCTGGGTCCGTAGGTGGTCTTTACTGAATGCTGGGTCTGTAGGTGGTCTTTACTGAATGCTGGGTCCGTAGGTGGTCTTTACTGAATGCTGGGTCCATAGGTGGTCTTTCCTGAATGCTGGGTCCATCGGAGGTCTTTACTGAATACTGGGTCCGTAGGTGGTCTATACTGAATGCTGGGTCCATAGGTGGTCTTTACTGAATGCCGGGTCCATAGGTGGTCTTTACTGAATGCTGGGTCTGTAGGTGGTCTTTACTGAATGCCGGGTCCGTAGGTGTTCTTTACTGAATGCAGGGTCCGTAGGTGGTCTTTACTGAATGCTGGGTCTGTCGGTGGTCTGTACTGAATGCTGGGTCCGTAGGTGGTCTTTACTGAATGCTGGGTCTGTAGGTGGTCTATACTGAGTGCTGGGTCTGTAGGCGGTCTATACTGAATGCTGGGTCCGTAGGTGGTCGTTACTGAATGCTGGGTCCGTAGGTGGTCGTTACTGAATGCTGGGTCCGTAGGTGGTCTTTACTGAATGCTGGGTCCGTAGGTGGTCTTTACTGAATGCTGGGTGCGTAGGTGGTCCGTTGGCGAGGGACTGCCTATGATTAATTTACTGCACTGAAGAATCCACGCACGTCATGGTTGTCGACTAGTTGCTGGATCTCCTGCGCTTTCTCAACCTACCATCTGTTCTTTATTTCACAAATTTTGTTTTCAGACTTCTGTAGATCGGTTTTCTTGCACTCAAGTTGTCTTGCTGCTTCCAATTCAAGAACGCCTTACGCTTGCAGTTTATTAACTCCTGGATCTCCTGGTTGTTCTCGTCGAACCAGTGTTTCCTGATCGAGTGACCGAGCGTCTCCCCACAGGTATTAATTATGGAGGACTTGAGGGCAGACCAGGCTGCATCTCTGAGCATTCTGCACCTCTGGGTCACCGTGAGTTGCCAGGTTGGTGGTGAGGCGTTGGCTGAATAAAGTTTTCTTAGCATGGTCTCTTAGCGTTGATTTTCCTGCAGCATTGTTTCTGTTGCTGCCGCTGTTTTTGGGCAACATTGATGGACATCACTGAGCGGATTAGCCAGTGGTCTGCCTGGCAATCGTCAGCTCCTGTCATGGCTCGGATGATGACGTAGTCCAGCAGATGCCAGTGCTTCGATCGAGGGTGTTGCCATGAAGTCTTGTACCTGTTTTTCTGACGGAACAAGGTGTTGGTTATGACAAGGCTATGTTCTAAGCATTTTGTTAGCAGGAGGGTACCGTTAGAGTTGGTTTTCCTGACCCCCTCTCTACCAGTCACACTTCTCCAGAGGCCTGTGTCCTTTACAACTCTGGTGTTAAAGTCGCCAATGAGAATCAGCTTGTCGCCCATTGGTTCTCGGGACAGGGATTCTTCAAGGTTGGAGTAGAATTCCTCTTTGGTCTCGCCTGTAGCTTCCAGTGTTGGGGCGAATGCACTGATGACCGTAGCACACTGATTCCGGGCTAGGGTGAGCCAAAGGGTCATGAGGCGTTCATTTATCTCGCAAGGGGAGTCTCTGAGACGGCCAACTAGCTCATTTTTTATAATGATGCCCACCCCATGGAGGCAGCGTTGTTCTAGTTTACCTTTCCAGAAGAAGGTGTAACCATCACCTTGTTCCCTGAGCTGGCCTTCCCCTTCTCGCCGGGTCTCGTTTAGGGCAGCGATGTCTACATCAAGGCGTCTGAGTTCCCAGGCAACGATGGCAGTATGATGTTCCGGTCTGTCGCTATTGGGATTGTCCATGAGTGTCCTGACATTCTAGGTCCTAAACTTAATTTTAAGTGGTGGAAGATACCTGTGTGTGAATTCTTTTAACGTGGGCTGGCCATTGCACACCTGCTACCACACGGGCTTGACAAAGTGAGGTCTTAGTCCAGTGGCAAAGGGATCCAAGACAACTGGAGACCAGGCTCCGACGCATTAGCCTAGAACATTTTTACATATACAAACATACTCCTCCTTCCCACAGGACCTCTCTCTCCCTGGAATTCATTGGACGTTCCTCATTGGTCCTTTTCTCCGTTCCTCACCGCTTCCGAACTCGCTCTTTGTCGCTTCTGACCTCCGCTCCTCTCCCCTTCCGACCTCCGCTCCTCTCCCCTTCCGACCTATCTACAGGATGCAAAGCAGCAAGGCTTCTTCGACAGCACCTCCCTAACCCACGACCTCTACCACCTAGAAGGATGAGGGCACATGGGAACACCATCACCTCCAAGTTGCCCTTGAAGTCACACACCATATCCTGACTTGAAAATATATCGGCCGTTCCTTCATCGTCACTGGGTCACAATCCTGGAACTCCCTCCCTAACAGCACTGTGGGAGCACCTTCACCACACGGACTGCAGCGGTTCAAGGTGACGGCTTACCACCACCTTCTTTAGGCTAACTAAGGATTGACAATAAATGCCAACCTTGCCAGCGATGCTCATATCCCCAGACTGAATCATTGATATAAATTGACTGCCGGATTTCCTACATTACGACAGTGACTACATTTCAAAATATACTTCATTGACTGTGAAGCGCTTTAGGATGTCCTGAGGTTGTGAAAGGCGCTATATAAATGCAAGTCCTTTCTTCTTTCCTACTACTGCAAGGACACCATGAAGTTTGGGAAGAGGAATGGGGGCAGTTAATGCATGGCTCCTCCCTCTGTGTGGGCCAGCAGATTCCCAATCGAACTGTTCACTGGGCTCGCATTGCTCCCTCCTCAACCAACAGCAGCGCAAGCAGATTAAACGCAGCTGCTGTTGGCGGGATCTTGCTATGTGCACATAAGAACAATGACTCCGCGTCAGAAATGCAATTTGTTGGTTGGAGAGCATTTTGGGATGTCCCGCAGGCAGGGCAAGTTGCTTTATAAATGCAAGTGCTCTCTTCTTTATTTAGTCTGATGTGAACGATGAGTTGGGCAAACACATTTCCAAATGACAGAACTCATAGGCTGTCACAGAGAAGGCTGGCACTCCAAGTGGGTGGAGGTGCATGACTCATGTTAAACCATTGGCATGTAACTTGACAGGAACAGTTTGTGGGGAATAGCTTCACGTTTCACTGGGACATGAGGTGTGGGAGGCAGCCTGCATGCAGCACTCTGGGCCTTTATTACGCTGTGACGGGCTGAGGTGGACAGTCACTGTGGGCCAGTCAGGCTGGAGATGGGTGTGAGGACACAGCTGTATATATTTAAAGCAGCTGATCATTAGCTGGAAGGGTCTGGGAGGTGTCACTGAACCACAGGGTGAAAGAGGCCATCATAAAGTCAACTCGTCAGTCCCAGAAACACGTGTAGCGCTTCACCCCTGCCAGCACGCTCCCTCAGGTTACTGACCCTTGCTGCTGTACAATTCCACAAGGACCAGCAACCTTCTGGCACCTCACCCAATGGTCCATACTACCAGTGTCAGCTGTGATGTGTTGCCAAGCTCTTCCACCTGCAGGCATCACAGCCAATCCTGACCCCAATCTTCACATACGTACACTTTCTAGCGGGAATCACTAGACAGTGACCAGGAACAGGAACCCAGGCTGCTAACCTCTCGAGACAAATCACCCCCCCCCGCCACCCCGATACAAACTTCGATACAAATCACCCCTCGATACAAATCGTCCCTCGATACAAATCGCCCCTCGATACTGTTATGTATGCAACCCTGTGTAGCTAGCATTCTACCGCCACCAGAGGGCGTATCTGTTGGAGTCCCAAGGGATCCCAGCATCCCTTGGGAGCACAGTATATAAGCAGGCCTCCCATGCTGTCCGACACTCTGGAGTTAGAATTAAGAGACACTTAATCATGTCTACAGTACTCAATCACATTACCTTATTAAGGACATAACAACTGGTGACAAGATAATGAACCGTCACGCGAAAATGCAGAGAACTGTTGGTATCCTGGAGAAACTCTCAGAAAGGGGACGATTGGGAGGCCTTCGTGGAGAGACTCGACCAATACTTCGTGGCCAATGAGCTGGAAGGGAATGTGAACGCTGCCAAACGAAGGGCGATCCTCCTCACCGTCTGCGGGGCAACAATCTATGGCCTTATGAAGAATCTTCTAGCTCCGGTGAAACCAGTAACCAAATTGTTTGAAGAACTGTGTACGCTGGTCCGGGAGCACCTAAATCCGAAGGAGAGCGGTCTGATGGCAAGGTATCGATTTTACACATGTCAACGGTCTGAAGGCCAGAAAGTGGTGAGCTACGTCACCGAACTAAGGCGCCTTGCAGGGCATTGCGAATTTGATGGATTCCTGGAGTAAATGCTAAGAGACTTTTTTGTGCTTGGCATTGGCCATGAGGTTATCCTTCACAAACTATTGACTGTTGAAACACCGAACCTGAGTAAAGCCATAACAATAGCCCAGGCATTCATGTCCACCAGCAATAACACCAAACAAATTTTGCAGCATAAAGATTTTTCGGCAAGTGCTGTACACAAAGTAACGTCGTTTTCAGGCAGGAATGCATATGGCAGAACGTACACGCCTGCATCTGGATGACCTCAGATGACTCAGAGTCCGCCATCAATCGTTAATGCAAGGCAATTGACACCTTGTTGGTGCTGCGGAGGTGATCATCGAGCCCATCAATGCCGCTTCAAACACTGTGTGCAAAGGCTGTGGAACAATGGGACACCTCCAGCGAATGTGCTGACGAATGTACAGAGGAAGACCGATTCAAGGCGGATCAAACTGAACTAGAGACTCAAACCGAGGAGGCAGAAGTGTACGGGGTACACACCTTCACCACAAAATGTACACCGGTCATATTAAAAGTTGAACTGAATGGAATTCCAGTATTCATGGAATTGGACATAGATCCGAGTCAATCTATCATGAGCAAAAAGGCCTTTGACAGACTGTGGTGCAACAAGACACACAGGCCCAAGCTGAGCCCTGTTCATACCAAGCTGAGAACTTACACTAAAGAGCTGATCTCTGTAATTGGCAGCGCAGCAGTAAAAGTCTCCAATGACGGAGCAGTGCACAAACTACCACTATGGATCGTACCAGGAGATGGCCCCACACTGTTCGGCAGGGGAAAATCTGCTAGAACTGGGACGACATCCGTCTGTCGACAATGCTTCATGTGCCCAGGTTCTGAGCAAGTTTCCGTCGTTGTTTGAGCCAGGCATCGGAAGTTTCTCGGGGGCGAAGGTGCAGATCCACTTGATTCCCGGTACACGATCCATCCACAAGGCACAGATGGTACCATATATGATGCGAGAGAAAGTGGAGATCGAGCTAGACAGGCTGCAACGAGAGGGTATCATCTCGCCGGTGGAGTGGGCCAGTCCGATTGTTCCGGTTCTCAAGGGCGATGGCACGGTCAGAATTTGTGGGAACTACAAAGTAATGGTTAACCGTTTTTCGCTGTAGGACCAGTACCCGCTACCCAAGGCAGACGACCTATTTGCGATGCTGGCAGGAGGGAAGACGTTCAATAGGTTGCTCTTGACCTCGGCCTACATGACGCAGGAGCTGGCAGAATCTTCAAAAGGCCTCACCTGCATCAACACGCACAAAGGTCTGTTCACCTACAATAGATGCCCGTTTGGGATTCGATCGGCCGCGGCTATTTTTCAAAGGAACATGGAGAGTCTGCTAAAGTCGGTCCCGCGCACCGTGGTTTTCCAGGATGACATATTGATCACAGGTCGGGACACCATCGAACACTTGCAGAACCTGGAAGAGGTTCTAAGTCGGCTAGCTCGTGTGGGACTCGGGTTGAAACGACCGAAGTGTGTTTTCCTGGCGCCAGAGGTTGAGTTCTTAGGGAAAAGAATCGCGGCAGACGGCATCAGACCCACCGACGCCAAGACGGAGGCCATCAAGAACGCGCCTGAGACCACAGAACGTGACGGAGCTGCGGTCGTTCCTAGGACTCCTCAATTATTTTGGTAATTTCCTAGCCGGGTTAAGTACCTTGCTAGAACCTCTACATGTGTTGCTACGCAGGGGAGATGACCGAAATCTGTTATGTTCCAACAAACTGCTTCTCCTGTATGATCCTTGTAAACATTTAGTGCTAGCTTGCGATGTGTCTTCTTACGGGGTCGGGTGTGTGTTACAACAAGCAAACGAATCGGGAACATTGCAACCGGTCGCATGTGTGTCCAGGAGCTTGTCCATGGCCAAAAGGGCCTATAGCATGATTGAAAAAGAAGCTCTGGGGGATGTGTTTACGGGGTAAACAAAATGCATCATTATCTGTTTGGGCTTAAGTTCAATTTAAAAACTGACCATAAGCCGTTCATATCGCTATTCTGAGAGAGCAAAGGTATCAATACCAATGCCTCTGTCCACATCCAAAGATGGGCGCTCACGCTGTCTGCATATAACTTTGTAATTCGCCACAGGCCAAGCATAGAGAACTGCACTGATGCTCTCAGTCGGCTACCATTTCCCACCACCGGGGTGGAAATGGCACAGTCTGCAGACTTGCTCTTGGTGATGGATGCATTTGAAAATGAAAAGTCACCCGTTACGGCCTGCCAGATCAGGACCTGGACCAGCCAGGATCCCTTACTGTCCCTTGTAAAAAACTGTGTCCTCCATGGGAGCTGGTCCAGCATCCCAGCGGAGATGCATGAAAAGATCAAGCCGTTCCAGCGGCGTAAAGACAAAATGTCACCACAGGCGGACTGTCTTTTGTGGGGTAATTGTGTGGTTTTGCCTAAGAAAGGCAGGGAAACATTCATACGCGACCTATACAGTACTCACCCAGGCATAGTAATGATGAAAGCTATAGCCAGATCCCATGTGTGGTGGCCTGGCATCGACTCAGATTTGGAGTCTTGCGTGCGCCAATGCAACACTTGCTCTCAACTGAACAATGCACCCAGGGAGACACCGCTAAGTTTGTGGTCATGGCCCTCCAAGCCATGGTCTAGGATCCATGTTGACTTTGCTGGCCCATTTCTAGGCAACATGTTTTTGGTTGTGGTGGATGCTTATTCAAAGTGGATTGAGTGTGTAATAATGTCTGTAGCACATCCACTGCCACCATCGAAAACCTACGAGCCATGTTTGCCACGCACGACCTGTCTAATGTCCTTGTCAACGATAATGGGCCGTGCTTCACCAGTGCTGAATTCAAGGAATTCATGACCCGCAATGGGATAAAGAACGTCACATCTGACCCGTTCAAGCCCGCATCCAACGGCCAGGCAGAACGGGCAGTTCAAACCATCAAGCAAAGCTTGAAACGCGTGTTGGAAGGCACCCTGCAGACCCACCTGTCCCGAGTCCTGCTCAGCTACCGCACAGGACCCCACTCGCTCACCTGGGATCCCCCAGCCGAGCTGCTCATGAAAAGGGTGCTCTAAACAAGGCTCTTTCTCGTCCACCCTGATCTCCATGATCACGTCGAGGACAGGTGACATCAACAAAGCATGTACCATGATCGCGCCAATTTGTCACGCGATATTGAAGTCAATGACCCTGTATTTGTACTCAACTATGGACATGGTCCTAAATGGCTTGCTGGCACTGTCGTAGCCAAAGAAGGGAGTTTGAGGTCAAACTTGCAAATGGACTAACTTGCAGAAAGCATTAGGACCAAACCAAACTGCGATTCAGAGACAGCCACAAGCAACCTGAAGAGGACACCACCAACTTCAACCCTCCGATACACACACAAGTGGCAACGGACATCACGGTTGAGCACGAAGTTGAACTCACCATCCCCAGCAAGCCAGCTGCACAGCAGCCCAGCGAAGGCCCAACTAACTCACCTGCACCTGCATTTGTACCAAGACGATCGACTAGGGAGCAAAAAGCCCAAATCGTCTTGCCCTGTAAATAAGTGTACTATTGACTTTGGGAGGGAGTGATGTTATGTATGCAGGCCCCTGTGTAATTAGCATTCTACCACCACCAGAGGGCGTATCTGTTGGAGTCCCAAGGGATCCCAGCATACCTTGGGAGCACTGTATATAAGCAGGCCTCCCATGCTGTACCAACACTGGAGTTAGAATAAAGAGACTAAGGTCACACTTACTCACGGCTACAGTACTCAGTCACATACATTACCTTATTAAAGACATAACAGGTACAGTCGCCCCTCGATACAATCACCCCTGGGAGTCAGCAGTGAGGTGCGTTTGGGGAATGAGGGATACACCCACAGTCTGACTGTAACAAACACACTTCTCTCTGCTGACATCCCCATGCCGGACAGTGTGAGGAGTCCAGGGTAACACGAGTACAGTGGTGAAGGCCATGCCAATGGTCAGTCACTGTCACTGTCAGTATTCGTGCTGGTCACTGCCCAGATTATGTCACTCCTGTCACTCTGGGGGCAGGAAGTTACCCAGTGGAGCTCTCTGCCACTCTCTGTGTAGGAAGGGGCCGATAACACACAATCCCACCACACCCCAAAAATATTCCAGAGCAAAGAGAGCCCTGTAAATAACATAAAAACATCAACAGAAAGAAACGTAAGGCACAAACGGTGGAAGAATTACAATTCATGACGATTCCCTAACTTTTCTTTGAAGAGGTAGGGGTGGAGACATTTGCCACTCTGCATTGGGTTTTTATAGAATGACAGGATTTTTGCAGCACACACACACAGGCCTTTGGGACCAGCTGTTGTGTGCCGGTGTATAGGCTGCACATCAGCCTCCCACCCGAGCTGCACAGCCTTCTCTCCCTTTCCCCCTCCAGTGTGCTGTCCGCTCAGCTTACACTCTCGCCTGTGTGCTCAGAGCATTGCGATGGTAATCTGAGCCGGCAGCCCCTGTCTCTGTGTTATTTACTGCTCACACCAACCATCAAGGGAGACAGCAAACCTCCAGAGTGAGGGCACACTGTTAAACTCAGCATGTCACTCGCCAAACAAGCCCTGGTGCGCACTGCACGCTCACTTACTGTCTTTTCATGCCGTCCTGGTGACAAGACACATAATCCGCCGTGACATTCACCTTTCATCAAGGAACCCAAACAAAAAAAGGCCAAGTCATGAATGATCTCCAGTATTTGAATTCTGCTCAATTACCGTGCTCCCCGCCCCTGCTGCGGGAGTTCTGACCGGGGCGGGTGCCTTTAAGTGTCAAAGTAAGAGTCCTCTCTCTGCAGCAGGAGTGCAGTGCACACACACTGACTCAGCCACACACACACACACATACATTTACACACACTCAGACACACAAATATACACACTCAGACACACAAATACACTTACACACACTCAGACACACAAATATACACACTCAGACACACACATACACTTACACACTCAGACACACAAATATACACACTCAGACACACTTACACACACAAATATACACACTCAGACACACATATACACTTACACACACTCAGACACACAAATATACACACTCAGACACACATATACACTTACACACACTCGGACATACTAATACACTTACACACACTAAGGGCTAAAAATTCAGTATCAACCATTTTGAGCCGCTAACATTGCCTGGTCGGTAAGTTTAGCGCCTGGTGATAATTAGCACCGATTACCGCGGACTTCAGTATTAGCACCCCAAGAGGGAATTGAAGCGCTCAATCTAGCGGTGCACACTTCTCCTCAGGCGACACAGTCGACAAGTGGGGCGCTAACGTAAGAGCGCTAATCAAGTTCCAGCGCGCTAATTGAGAGAGCCTTCAGACATACTGGTGCCTTCTGGTTCTTAAAGGCGAGCTTCAATGATACTGCATAGCCTCAATCTCATCATTGCAGCCTGTGCCCTGGGCCTTGAGACAGCGCAGAGGCCACGCCAGAGAGCTCTCCGCTTCAGTGATGATGCCTTGGAATCTCTGGTGGCAGCGGTGGAGGGGCGACAGGCTTCCATGTATCCGGATACTGGCAGGAGGCAGGTGCCAAATGTTTTTTAGCGGCTTTGGCGGGAGATGGCGCAGTATGTCTCCGCCAGCAGCGGGGTGGATAGAAGTGCCAGTGAATGTAGAAAGAAGTTTAACGACCTCACTCGGGTAGTCAGGGTGAATACATTCTTCAAAAACTTCCACATGTCACAATGTGAACCTCATTATTTGCACACACTGTATAAAACCGCCACATCTCAGCACTCACCTACCAACTGTGCCCACCTAATGAAAGTGACATCCACATCTCATTCCTTGCATACATTAACAGCTATTCAACTATGGTAGGCACATTTGACAAACATATAGCTGCACACTCAGTCACATGCTTTCTTTGTTCTTACAGGCCAAGCTTGGTCATAACAGGCGTGAGCAGCAAAGCACGGGAGGTCAGGTGGACCTCAGGACCATTACCCACCTGGAGGAGCGAGTGGTCCTAATCACTGGGGCACAATGCGTGGGTGCTGTTGCAGTGGGAGAGGCCGATCCCTCCGGGGACATTAACAGTGTTTTCATCACATCTTCTCTCTTACTTCCCCCTCACACCACATTCCATCTAAGTATACTGTCTCCATTCCTTGCTCCCTTCCTGCCTTCCTCCCCTGAACTTAATCACACTCTTGTGCCTTTATGCTTTCAGATAATCAGCCACCAGCGCAGGAACCTGTCCCTTAGCCTCTCACTGGCAGCAACAAGGGAGAGGAGGAGGAAGGAGATGAGACGCACCACTTCCTGTGTCTCCTTAACAAGCTGGCTCAGACACTGGGCAACGACGTCGCTGGAGGAGGCCATGTTACATAAGAACATAAGAATTAGGAACAGGAGTAGGCCATCTAGCCCCTCGAGCCTGCTCCGCCATTCAACAAGATCATGGCTGATCTGGCCGTGGACTCAGCTCCACTTACCCGCCCGCTCCTTGTAACCCTTAATTCCCTTATTGGTTAAAAATCTATCTATCTGTGACTTGAATACATTCAATGAGCTAGCCTCAACTGCTTCCTTGGGCAGAGAATTCCACAGATTCACAACCCTCTGGGAGAAGAAATTCCTTCTCAACTCGGTTTTGAATTGGCTCCCCGGTATTTTGAGGCTGTGCCCCCTAGTTCTAGTCTCCCCGACCAGTGGAAACAACCTCTCTGCCTCTATCTTGTCTATCCCTTTCATTATTTTAAATGTTTCTATAAGATCACCCCTCATCCTTTTGAACTCCAACGAGTAAAGACTCAGTCTACTCAATCTATCATCATAAGGTAACCCCCTCATCTCCGGAATCAGCCTAGTGAATCGTCTCTGTACCCCCTCCAAGGCCAGTATATCCTTCCTTAAGTAAGGTGACCAAAACTGCACGCAGTACTCCAGGTGCGGCCTTACCAATACCCTATACAGTTGCAGCAAGACATCCCTGCTTTTGTATTCCATCCCTCTCGCAATGAAGGCAAACATTCCATTCGCCTTCCTGATTACCTGCTGCACCTGCAAACTAACTTTTGGGGATTCTTCCACACGGACCCCCAGGTCCCTCTGCACCTCAGCATGTTGTAATTTCTCCCCATTCAAATAATATTCCCTTTTACTGTTTTTTTTTCCCAAGGTGGATGACCTCACACTTTCCGACATTGTATTCCATCTGCCAAACCTTAGCCCATTTGCTTAACCTATCCAAATCTCTTTACAGCCTCTCTGTGTCCTCTACACAACCCGCTTTCCCACTCATCTTTGTGTCATCTGCAAATTTTGTTGCACTACACTCTGTCCCCTCTTCCAGGTCATCTATGCATATTGTAAATAATTGTGGTCCCAGCACCGATCCCTGTGGCACACCACTAACCACCGATTTCCAACCCGAAAAGGACCCATTTATCCCGACTTTCTGCTTTCTGTTCACCAGCCAATTCTCTATCCATGCTAATACATTTCCTCTGACTCCGCGTACCTCTATCTTCTGCAGTAACCTTTTGTTTGGCACCTTATCGAATGCCTTTTGGAAATCTAAATACACCACATCCATTGGTACACCTCTATCCACCATGCTCCTTATATCCTCAAAGAATTCCAGTAAATTAGTTAAACATGATTTCCCCTTCGTGAATCCATGCTGCGTCTGCTTGATTGCACTATTCCTATCCAGATGTCCCGCTATTTCTTCCTTAATGATAGTTTCAAGCATTTTCCCCACTACAGATGTTAAACTAACCGGCCTATAGTTACCTACCTTTTGTCTGCCCCCTTTTTTAAACAGAGGCGTTACATTAGCTGCTTTCCAATCCGCTGGTATCTCCCCAGAGTCCAGAGAATTTTGGTAGATTATAACGAATGCATCTGCTATAACTTCCGCCATCTCTTTTAATACCCTGGGATGCATTTCATCAAGACCAGGGGACTTGTCTACCTTGAGTCCCATTAGCCTGTCCAGCACTACCCCCTTAGTGATAATGATTGTCTCAAGGTCCTCCCTTCCCACATTCCTGTGACCAGCAATTTTTGGCATGGTTTTTGTGTCTTCCACTGTGAAGACTGAAGCAAAATAATTGTTTAAGGTCTCAGCCATTTCCACATTTCACTTTATTAAATCCCCCTTCTCATCTTCTAAGGGACCAACATTTACTTCAGTCACTCTTTTCCGTTTTATATATATGTAAAAGCTTTTACTATGTTTTTATGTTTTGCGCAAGTTTACCTTCGTAATCTTTTCTTTCCTTTCTTTATTGCTTTTTTAGTCATTCTTTTTTGTTTAAAATTTTCCCAATCTTCTAGTTTCCCACTAACCTTGGCCACCTTATACGCATTGGTTTTTCATTTGATATTCTCCTTTATTTCCTTGGTTATCCACGGCTGGTTATCCCTTCTCTTACCGTCCTTCTTTTTCACTGGAATAGATTTTTGTTGAGCACTAGGAAAGAGCTCCTTAAAAGTCCTCCACTGTTCCTCAATTTTGCCACCGATTAGTCTGTGTTTCCAGTCTACTTTAGCCAACTCTGCCCTCATCCCACTGTAGTCCCCTTTGTTTAAGCATAGTATGCTCGTTTCTGACACAACTTCCTCACCCTCAATCTGTATTACAAATTCAACCATACTGTGATCACTCATTCCGAGAGGATCTTTTACTAGGAGATCGTCTATTTTTCCTGTCTCATTACACAGGACCAGATCTAAGATAGCTTGCTCCCTTGTAGGTTCTGTTACATACTGTTCTAAGAAACAATCCCGTATGCATTGTATGAATTCTTCCTCCAGGCTACCCCGTGCGATTTGAGTTGACCAATCGATATGTAGGTTAAAATCCCCCATGACTACTGCTGTTCCTTTTTCACATGCCTCCATTATTCCCTTGATTATTGCCCGCCCCACCGTGAAGTTATTATTTGGGGGCCGATAAACTACGCCCACCAGTGACTTTTCTCCCTAATCTCCACCCACAATGATTCAACATTTTGTTCATTAGAGCCAATATCGTCTCTCACAACTGCCCTGATATCATCCTTTATTAACAGAGCTACCCCACCTCCGTTCCCTTCTTGTCTATCTTTCCGAATCGTCAGATACCCCTGTATGTTTAATTCCCAGTCTTGGCCACCCTGCAACCATGTTTCTGTAATGGCCACCAAATCATACCCATTTGTAATGATTTGTGCCGTCAACTCTGGGTGCAATGTTGGAGGGCTGTGATGTGGGTGAAGCTCTGGGACCCAGTGGCATGCAGTAACACCACCGGGAAAGGGAAGCTCGGGGGCTATCTTCCCGGAGGGTGAGTTCACGTGCGAGTTCTGCTCAGCAGGACTCCGATGAGTACCTCGATTTGGAGGCTATGGCCGGACGGTCAATGGGGATGCACAGCGAGCTTCTGGGTGCAATGGGAAGGGTGCCCGAGAGCATGGATTCACTTGCTGTGAGCTTGGAGAAGTCCTCCTCCAGCATTGTCTCAGCACACCTTCGAGGCAGTTTGCCTGGCGGACTCGCAGAGAGACTGTAGGGACCCAGACCACATGCCGCGTGTAGTGGTTGAGGTGGCAGCAGCTATTGCAGCACAGGCCGAAGCAACGTAACGGCTTAGTGCTGTAATGGAGTCAGTGCTTGGTGGCATCCAAACTCAGTCTGCTCTCATGCAGACTCAGATTGATGCCATGCAAGTGCTGACTGCTGCCATCGTTTCTGTGTTCCCACCAGTCCAACGGGGATCTCACGGTGCGTAAGCTGGCCAGCAATCTGTGCTCCAGCTGAAATGTGCTGTCCTTTCTCAGGATAACCGCATTCCTGATCCCACCGCTGCCACTCCGCCATTGCATTTGGCGCTGTTTGCATCCCAGGCAGCCTAGACTACCGCCGCCCAATCTGAGGTGGTGCAGTCTGCAGCCGGGCCGTGCAGGCACAGAGCTGGTCGAGGGCATTCTGGTGGGCCATCTGCAGTCTCTGTGTCGCAGACTGAGCATAAGAACATAAGAATTAGGAACAGGAGTAGGCCATCTAGCCCCTCGAGCCTGCTCCACCATTCAACAAGATCATGGCTGATCTGGCCGTGGACTCAGCTCCACTTACCCGCCCGCTCCCCGTAACCCTTAATTCCCTTATTGGTTAAAAATCTATCTATCTGTGACTTGAATACATTCAATGAGCTAGCCTCAACTGCTTCCCTGGGCAGAGAATTCCACAGATTCACAACCCTCTGGGAGAAGAAATTCCTTCTCAACTCGGTTTTAAATTGGCTCCCCCGTATTTTGAGGCTGTGCCCCCTAGTTCTAGTCTCCCCGACCAGTGGAAACAACCTCTCTGCCTCTATCTTGTCTATCCCTTTCATTATTTTAAATGTTTCTATAAGATCACCCCTCATCCTTCTGAACTCCAACGAGTAAAGACCCAGTCTACTCAATCTATCATCATAAGGTAACCCCCTCATCTCCGGAATCAGCCTAGTGAATCGTCTCTGTACCCCCTCCAAAGCTAGTATATCCTTCCTTAAGTAAGGTGACCAAAACTGCACGCAGTACTTCAGGTGCGGCCTCACTAATACCCTGTACAGTTGCAGCAGGACCTCCCTGCTTTTGTACTCCATCCCTCTCGCAATGAAGGCCAACATTCCATTCGCCTTCCTGATTATCTGCTGCACCTGCAAACTAACTTTTTGGGATTCATGCACAAGGACCCCCAGGTCCCTCTGTACCTCAGCATGTTGTAATTTCTCCCCATTCAAATAATATTCCCTTTTACTGTTTTTTTTTCCCAAGGTGGATGACCTCACATTTTCTGACATTGTATTCCATCTGCCAAACCTTAGCCCATTCGCTTAACTGATCTAAATCTCTTTGCAGCCTCTCTGTGTCCTCTACACAACCCGCTTTCCCACTAATCTTTGTGTCATCTGCAAATTTTGTTACACTACACTCTGTCCCCTCTTCCAGGTCATCTATGTATATTGTAAACAGTTGTGGTCCCAGCACCGATCCCTGTGGCACACCACTAACCACCGATTTCCAACCCGAAAAGGACCCATTTATCCCGACTCTCTGTTTTCTATTCGCCAGCCAATTCTCTATCCATGCTAATACATTTCCTCTGACTCCGCGTACCTCTATCTTCTGCAGTAATATTTTGTGTGGCACCTTATCGAATGCCTTTTGGAAATCTAAATACACCACATCCATCAGTACACCTCTATCCACCATGCTCATTATATCCTCAAAGAATTCCAGTAAATTAGTTAAACATGATTTCCCCTTCGTGAATCCATGCTGCGTCTGCTTGATTGCACTATTCCTATCTAGATGTCCCGCTATTTCTTCCTTAATGATAGCTTCAAGCATTTTCCCAACTACAGATGTTAAACTAACCGGCCTATAGTTACCTGCCTTTTGTCTGCCCCCTTTTTTAAACAGAGGCGTTACATTAGCTGCTTTCCAATCCGCTGGTACCACCCCAGAGTCCAGAGAATTTTGGTTGATTATACCGAATGTATCTGCTATAACTTCCGCCATCTCTTTTAATACCCTGGGATGCATTTCATCAGGACCAGGGGACTTGTCTACCTTGAGTCCCATTAGCCTGTCCAGCACTAACCCCCTAGTGATAGTGATTGTCTCAAGCACCTCCCTTCCCACATTCCTGTGACCAGCAATTTTTTTGTCTTCCACTGTGAAGACTGAAGCAAAATAATTGTTTAAGGTCTCAGCCATTTCCACATTTCCCATTATTAAATCCCCCTTCTCATCTTCTAAGGGACCAACATTTACTTTAGTCACTCTTTTCCATTTTATATATATGTAAAAGCTTTTACTATCTGTTTTTATGTTTTATGCAAGTTTACTTTCGTAATCTATCTTTCCTTTCTTTATTGCTTTCTTAGTCATTCTTTGCTGTCGTTTAAAATTTTCCCAATCTTCTAGTTTCCCACTAATCTTGGCCACGTTATACGCATTGGTTTTTAATTTGATACTCTCCTTTATTTCCTTGGTTATCCACGGCTAGTTATCCCTTCTCTTACCGCCCTTCTTTTTCACTGGAATAGATTTTTGTTGAGCACTATGAAAGAGCTCCTTAAAAGTCCTCCACTGTTCCTCAATTTTGCCACCGTTTAGTCTGTGTTTCCAGTCTACTTTAGCCAACTCTGCCCTCATCCCACCGTAGTCCCCTTTGTTTAAGCATAGTACGCTCGTTTCTGACACAACTTCCTCATCTGTATTACAAATTCAACCATACTGTGATCACTCATTCCGAGAGGATCTTTTACTAGGAGATCGTTTATTATTCCTGTCTCATTACACAAGACCAGATCTAAGATCGCTTGCTCCCTTGTAGGTTCTGTAACATACTGTTCTAAGAAACAATCCTGTATGCATTCTATGAATTCCTCCTCAAGGCTATCCCGTGCGATTTTATTTGACCAATCGATATGTAGGTTAAAATCCCCCATGATTACTGCCGTTCCTTTTTCACATGCCTCCATTATTCCCTTGATTATTGCCCGCCCCACCGTGAAGTTATTATTTGGGGGCCGATAAACTACGCTCACCAGTGACTTTTTCCCCTTACTATCTCTAATCTCCACCCACAATGATTCAACATTTTGTTCATTACTGCCCTGCCCTGATATCATATTTATTAACAGAGCTACCCCACCTCCTTTCCCTTCTTGTCTATCTTTCCGAATTGTCAGATACCCCTGTATGTTTACTTCCCAGTCTTGGCCACCCTGCAACCACGTTTCTGTAATGGCCACCAAATCATACCCATTTGTAATGATTTGTGCCGTCAATTCATTTACTTTATTTCAAATGCTGCGTGCGTTTAGGTAGAGTGTTTTAATACTAGTTTTTAAACCATGATTTTTCGTTTTGACCCCTCCTGCAGCCCCTTTATATTCATACATATTGTGCCTTCCTATCATCTTGTGGTTTACACTTACCCCAGTGCTACTCTGCTCTGTTGCCTCCTGCCTTTTGCATTCTTTCTTGGGATCCTGTTCATCTGAGCTCTCACGCATTCTAACTAGCTCAGAGCCCTCTCCTGTGTTCCGAATACTCCTTGCATTGAAGCACCGAGCTTTCATGCTTGCCTTTTTATTACACTTTGACTCTTTATAATTTTGCTGTACAGTGGCCCTTTTTGTTTTTTGCCTTGGGTTTCTCTGCCCTCCACTTTTACTCATCTCCTTTCTGTCTTTTGCTTTTGTCTCCTTTTTGTTTCCCTCTGTCTCCCTGCATTGGTTCCCATCCCCCTGCCATATTAGTTTAACTCCTCCCCAACAGCACTAGCAAACACTCCCCCTAGGACATTGGTTCCAGTCCTGCCCAGGTGCAGACTGTCCGGTTTGTACTGGTCCCACCTCCCTCAGAACCGGTTCCAATGCCCCAGGAATTTGAATCCCTCTCTGCTGCACCACAGCTCAAGCCACGTATTCATCTGAGCTATCCTGCGATTCCTACTCTGACTAGCATGTGGCACTGGTAGCAATCCCGAGATTACTACTTTTGAGGTCCTATGTTTTAATTTAGCTCCTAGCTCCTTAAATGCGTCTCGTAGGACCTCATCCCTTTTTTTACCTATATCGTTGGTACCAATGTGCACTACGACAACTGGCTGTTCACCCTCCCTTTTTAGAATGTCCTGCACCCGCTCCGAGAAATCCTTGACCCTTGCACCAGGGAGGCAACATACCATCCTGGAGTCTCGGTTGCGGTCGCAGAAACGCCTATCTATTCCCCTTACAATTGAATCCCCTATCACTATCGCTCTCCCACTCTTTTTCCTGCCCTCCGGTGCAGCAGAGCCAGCCACGGTGCCATGAACTTGGCTGCTGCTGCCCTCCCCTGATGAGTCATCCCCCTCAACAGTACTCAAAACGGTGTATCTGTTTTGCAGGGGGATGACCACAGGGGACACCTGCACTACCTTCCTTGCACTGCTCTTCCTGCTGGTCTTCCATTCCCTATCTGGCTGTGGACCCTTTGCCTGCGGTAAGACCAACTCGCTACACGTGCTAATCACGTCATTCTCAGCATCGTGGATGCTCCAGAGTGAATCCACCCTCAGCTCCAATTCTGCAATGCAGTCCGTCAGGAGCTGGAGGCGGATACACTTCCCGCACACGTAGTCGTCAGGGACACCAGAAGTGTCCCTGAGTTCCCACATGGTACAGGAGGAGCATATCACGTGACTGAGCTCTCCTGCCATGACTTAACCCTTAAATTCGCAACAACAATACTAAAGTTTGCTCGCTGTTATAGAAGAGAAATAAGAAAAACTACTCACCAATCACCAGCGAATCACTTACCCCCTTGGCTGTGACGTCACCTTTCTGTTTCTTTCTACTTCTTTTTTGCCTTCCCCCTTTAGCTGCACCGGCTGGGCCTCTCGCTGAACTCGCGCTGCTCCCGGTCTCACTGGCCTTTTGTAAGCCTCTCCGATCCCCGGAACTCCCGCCTCTCGCTGAACTCGCGCTGCTCCTGGTCTCACTGGCCTTTTGTAGGCCTCTCCGATCCCCAGAACTCCCGCCTCTCGCCGAACTCGCGCTGCTCTGGTCTCACTGGCCTTTTGTAGGCTACAGCAAGGCTGGTGGGAGACTGAGCAGCCTCCCACCAGCCTTGCTGCAGCCACTGGGGCCACATTAAGGAGGAGCAGTACGGTTGGGAGGGGTGGGAAGCAAAGGGGAGAGAATGTAAAAAAGGGCCAATAAGACAGTTTGTTTGTAAATGTGTTTTTTACATCATTACTTTAAGTGTTTGTAAATATATTGTTGGGTGTGGTGAGTTATGGTTGACGGGTGAGATTTGTGGATAATATTAAATTGTTCATTTGATGTTTCACTTTTTGTGATGTTTCTCATTTGACCCTTGCCGGGTGGTCGGGGCTGCGATCAGCACATAGCGATGTGCTTGTGCTGTGCAATCGCCATGTGATTTATGCTTTACTGGAAGCGCTGTAATGAGGTGCTCATGCACGGCCCTTGCAGAAGCTGCATTGAATGGCTCCCTCCTCTGTTGCTGCTGCTCCTTCTCCTCTCCCTCTTCATCCTCATCCTCCGCCTCCTGCTCCTCCTCTCCCTCTTCATCCTCATCCTCCGCCTCCTGCTCCTCCTCTCCCTCTTCATCCTCTTGAGGTGGACCTGCAAACCCTGGTGGCAATGGCTGGACCCTTCGAATGGCCAGGTTGTGCAGCATGCAGCACACAACGATGAAAAGGGAGACTTGATCAAGGGAGTACTGCAAGGTTCCACCAGAGTGGTCAAGGCAATGGAACCGTTGTTTTAGCACCCGATAGTCTGTTCGATCAGGTTCCTGGTGGGGCCATGGCTCTCATTGTATGTGTGCTGAGCAGGAGTGTCATCAATGGTGAGAGGATAACCCTTGTCCCCGAGCTCCATGTAGTGGTTGGAACAGTGCTGGGACAGCGGTCTGTCGCAGGATGACTGAGGCATTGACAGCGAGGATGAGCTGCCTGTGGTCACACACCAACTCAACGTTTAATGAGTGGTAGCCTTTGCCTCTGTATTGTAACTGTCTGCAATGCCACGTGAGTGCAGTCAATGGCACCCTGAACCATGGGGAAACCCGCTATCCTTGCAAAGCCACATGAGCGTTCCTCCTGTTTCTCCCTGGTCATGATGAATGAAATGCAGTCCCTTCTCTTACTGTACAGAGCATCTGTTACTTCCCGGATGCAGCAATGGACAGCAACCTGTGAAATGTTTGCATATCCCCGGCTGTAGCCTGGAAATTCAGAGCAACTGTGACCTTGACTGCCACTGAGAGAGAAGTCCTGGTCCTGAGCTCAGGCTGGAGGTCTGGTTGTACAAGGTGGCAGAGCTCTGTGACCACCTCCTTGCTGAAGCGCAGCCTTTTAAGGCACTGCTCCTGTCAGAGATGAATGTAGGAGAAGTGCTCCCGGAAAACCCCTACGAGGGTAAGGCCTTCTGTTGCGGGGTGTGAGGGTACGGCCTCCAGGGAGGGTAAGGCCTGTTGTGGGGTCCTTGGGCCCCCTCCCCCGGGAGGGTAAGGCCTCCTGTTGCGGGGTCCGTGATCCCCCTCCCCTGCGAGGGTAAGGCCTCCTGTTGCGGGGTCCGTGATCCCCTCCCCTGCGAGGGTAAGGCCTCCTGTTGCGGGGTCCATGGGTCCCCCTCCCCCGGGAGGGTAAGGCCTCCTGTTGCCGGGTCCGTGATCCCCCTCCCCTGGGAGGGTAAGGCCTCCTGTTGCGGGGTCCATGGGTCCCCCTCCCCTGCGAGGGTAAGGCCTCCTGTTGCGGGGTCCATGGGTCCCCCTCCCCCGGGAGGGTAAGGCCTCCTGTTGCGGGGTCCATGGGTCCCCCTCCCCTGCGAGGGTAAGGCCTCCTGTTGCGGGGTCCATGGGTCTCCCTCCCCTGCGAGGGTAAGGCCTCCTGTTGCGGGGTCCATGGGTCCCCCTCCCCCGGGAGGGTAAGGCCTCCTGTTGCGGGGTCCATGGGTCTCCCTCCCCCGGGAGGGTAAGGCCTCCTGTTGCGGGGTACATGGGTCCCCCTCCCCCGGGAGGGTAAGGCCTGTTGCGGGGTCCATGGGTCTCCCTCCCCTGGGAGGGTAAGGCCTGTTGCGGGGTCCATGGGTCCCCCTCCCCTGCGAGGGTAAGGCCTCCTGTTGCGGGGTCTATGGGTCCCCCTCCCCTGCGAGGGTAAGGCCTCCTGTTGCGGGGTCCATGGGTCTCCCTCCCCTGCGAGGGTAAGGCCTCCTGTTGCGGGGTCCATGGCTCCCCCTCTCCCGGGAGGGTAAGGCCTCCTGTTGCGGGGTCCATGGGTCCCCCTCCCCCGGGAGGGTAAGGCCTCCTGTTGCGGGGTCCATGGGTCTCCCTCCCCTGCGAGGGTAAGGCCTCCTGTTGCGGGGTCCATGGGTCCCCCTCCCCTGCGAGGGTAAGGCCTCCTGTTGCGGGGTCCATGGGTCCCCCTCCCCCGGGAGGGTAAGGCCTCCTGTTGCGGGGTACATGGGTCCCCCTCCCCCGGGAGGGTAAGGCCTGTTGCGGGGTCCATGGGTCTCTCTCCCCTGGGAGGGTAAGGCCTCCTGTTGTGGGGTCCGTGATCCCCCTCCCCTGGGAGGGTAAGGCCTCCTGTTGCGGGGTCCGTGATCCCCCTCCCCTGGGAGGGTATGGCCTGTTGCGGGGTTTGCGGGCCCTCCTGCCTCTGGCCACAGTTGACATCCTCTGTTTCTGCAGCCGCTGCCTCTGAAGTAGTTGCCGGATGGCAAGGTGGGGCCAGCACACCCCCATAAATGGGAGAAAAGAGCAGCTGTAAATGTTTCGAGAAATACAAGTGAAGAAAGTGTAAGAGCAGCAACAAAGCAAAGATGTAGAAAATGTGAAAGCAGTCAAAGTGCAATCTGACAAGCGAGCAGTGAATGTGACCTCCCAATGATCCGGTTGCTGATCACTTTAAATAGCGCCCCAGGAGCGGCAATCCCAGGTATGAACTCCTGCTTTTTCTGGTGTGAGCAGCGGCAGGTGGTAAGTCAGGGGATGCGACTGTATTTCACATCCGGGGCACTCACTGACACCACGGTCTCAGCACCACTAAAAGCCTACAGACAATGCATGACAGGGCTATGGGTTGCTCCAGGATTGCTGACTTCCCAAAGGTACAGAGCTGCATTGATTGTACCCACATCGCTTTGCGAGCACCTTTGAAGGATTTTGAGATGTACAGGAACAGAAAAGGCTTCCATTCCATTAATGTGCAGCTCATATGTGACAACATGCATCGCATCATGTCAGTTGATGCGAGATACCCTGGGCGCACCCAGGATGCGTTCGTCCTATGCGAGAGCGTTGTATCTGCCATGTTTCAGCAACAGCCAGAAGGGTAGAGCTGGCTACTGGGAGACAAAGGGTATGGCCTCGCCACCTGGCTCATGACGCTCCTACGTGTAACCCAGACAGAAGCTGACCGTGAATACAACATGTCGCACATTGCGACACGCAGCATAATAGAGAGGACCATTGGCATCTTGAAACAGCGTTTCCGATGCCTGGACCATTCTGGAGGCTACTTGCTATATTCCCTGAGATTGTCGGTCCGTTCACTGTTGTGTGCTGCATGCTGCATAACTTAGCCATCATTAGGCAGCAGCAGCTGGTAGTCGAAGACCCGCCTGAGTGACAGTGGCTGATGATGAGGAGGAAGATGCAGATGACGAGGAGGAGGAGGACGAGGAAGCCATGCAACTACCTGAACCCGGAGCACGACGGTGGAGGAGGGCGGGCCGCGTGCCCCTTTAACGATTGCTCGAGCCTTGCGCCAGCAGCTCATCCGTGAACACTCTGCTGCCTGAAGGCTCAGCGGCAACTATTCCACATGGACCATGTTTACTGTTTGGACCTGTTCCATAATGTTGTGTTGTGTTAATGGAACAAATAATAGAAATAATTATTCTTTACTTCAAAAAGTTGTATTAATAATGGAATAAATAATGGAAATGATTCAGTTATAATTTAAAATATATTTTATTCAAAAGTTTAATAAACACTTGTTTGTACTTAACTTTAATAAAAATATTCTTGTATTAAACTTTAAAGTTTTCAGTTAAGATCACTTAAAAACTTTAAGATCACTTAAAAACTTTTAACCTTGTAAATTTACATAACTTACAAAAAAAGTTTTAATTTGAGAACAGTTACAACAGAAACAACAACAACAGCAGCAAAGAAAGGCTGCACCCGTCTTTCCTCCACCTTATTCTGAGACCGCCCGCCGGGCTTGGTCTCGGTGACTCCACCCCTGCCCGCAGGCGGTGGCGCAGCGTTTCTCGGGTTGGTACCAAGCTTATTCTTTCGAACATTTCGGGTAATGCACACTTATTGATGGGGGGGGCGGGCGGTAATGTGGAAGGCCCGGCTTGGGCCTCCTCAGAGACTGGTCTGGGGATTGGAGTGAGAGTGGCAGTTGATTCTGTCAATGGATGTGGGGTCTGGGTGTGTTCCCTTATTGCAGCAGCTAACTCCGACATTCCCTCCCTCATGTGCCCTGACAGTGTCTCAACTACCTCCAACATTCCCTCCCTCATGTGCACTGACAGTGTTCCAATTTCTCGTTCTCCCGACAGTCCCGATACCTCATCACCCACCCCACTGATGATGTCCAGGAATGATCGGGTAAAATCAATGCTCTTCACACTCATTGCCATCATCTGAACCACATCTGTTCAATCCCGCTGTCGAGCTCTCCTTCCCCATCTCATCTTGGGTGTGCCTCGCTGCACCCCACTGGAACCCGCAGCCTGGGGCGGTGGGGCCCGGATGTGCCTCGCTGCACCCCACTGGAATCCTCAGCTTAGGCTTCTGTAACCCTAAATACAGAAACCATGGAATGTCCCACACTTGTACCACTCAGGAAAGGGCCTGGTACCTCAATGGGTGGCACCTGCACCTCCTCCAGAGTGAATACAAGAGTGGGGGCTTCATCCATCACCTCCCCCTCCCACTCACCCCCATGCTCTTGGTCTGGAAGGTGGGATTGGAAGGTGTCCTTCTCTTCAGGCTCGTTCTTCTTCTGCATCGTCAGGGCTGGCCTCAAGTTCTGCAAAATATAACAGAACAGACAAATGGTTAGCAGCAGAGGAGGGGGCCGGGTGGCATGAGTAGGCTCACACAGTGCAGGCAGCAGGCTGATTTGAAGGACCACGATGAATGATAGCACACTGCATCAACCGAAGCGTAGCTGATGGAGACATCCCCATGAACCGAAGCATGGCCAGCCCGCGCAGTACTTATCATTTAGCAAAGCCAGACTGTGGAATTTGCAGGACTTACCCTCTCCCTTGAGTGTGGGCCCAGCTTGTGCAGTGGTGGTTGCTTTTCTCCAGGCAGGACCCATCAAAGCAGCCACCTTCCTCTGCAAAGATGAAAATATAACTTTTTAGGGAGGATACCTTTCTGCTAAGTGGGACATATACAGATGGTCACATTTACAATTGCAATTCCATTGAATAAATGAAAATATTACTTGCACTAACTACTTGACCAAGGTCCTGCCACTTCTTTTTGCACTGGCCTCCAGACCTCGAGGTAGTCACCATTGCACAGTAATCTTCTGCAAGTTGGTTCCAGCGTTTCTTCATTTCTTTTGGTGAAACTTTTCTGTGACCTCTGCTGGTGCCCAGCTCATACCATCTACCCTCAATTACAGTAACCAGGGCCTCCACTTCATCCTGTGAGAAATTCTTGGTCCTTGAGCCTCGTTGCATATTGTATTACAGCTCTGATTTTTCCACTGAGAATTAAAGTTCTCACACAGAACTGGCTCTTTAAAAATGGCCGAATGCAGAGCGGGAGGTGTACTGGGCATACGCACCCAGAGCAATCACCTCAGAAACATCCTTTTTTTTTTGCGCATGCACAGAACGGGGGAGGGGGCATTGGTTTTTCGGCACAGACATTAGGCTCCACCCCCCGAGGCTAAAGGACAGGTTGGACAGCGCCAATTTCAAAAAATAGAACGGGAAAACTTGCTAGTTGTTTTTTGGAGTAGTTGGGGGCAAAAGAAACAAGGGTAACTCTGGCAATACGCCAAAAAACAGCATTGGGGAAAATTGAGCCCATGATAGGGTTCTGAGTGAAAAAGGAGAACTTGTTTCCAGTGGTAGAAGGGTCGGTAACATTCGCACCACACAAGTGCCAGGCAATGACCATCTCCAACAAGGGAGTCTAACCACCGCCCCTTGACATACAGCGACATTACCATCGCCGAATCCCCCACCATCAACATCCTGGGATCACCATTGACCAGAAACTTAACTGAACCAG
Source organism: Pristiophorus japonicus (assembly GCF_044704955.1). Classification (NCBI taxonomy): domain Eukaryota; kingdom Metazoa; phylum Chordata; class Chondrichthyes; family Pristiophoridae; genus Pristiophorus; species Pristiophorus japonicus. Next base: position 54,432,966 of record NC_091993.1, read on the forward strand.
CCACATAAATACTATGGCCACAAGAGCAGGTCAGAGGCTGGGTATTCTGCGGTAAGTGTCTCTCCTCCTGACTCCCCAAAGCCTTTTCACCATCTACAAAGCACAAGAAGCTCGACACCATCTAGGATAAAGCAGCCCGTTTAACTGGCACCCCATCCACCACCTTCAACATTCACTCCCTCCACCACCGGCGCACCGTGGCTGCAGTGTGTACCATCTACAAGATGCACTGCAGCAACTCACCAAGGCTTCTTCGGCAGCACCTCCCAAACCCACAACCTCTACCACCTAAAAGAATCAGGGCAGCAGGTCCATGGGAACACCACCACCTCCACGTTCCCCTCCAAGTCACACACCATCCTGACTTGGAAATATATATCTGATCCTTCATCATTGCTGGGTCGAAATCTTCCCTAACAGTATAATGGGAGTACCTTCACCTCACGGACTGCAGTGGTTCAAGAAGGAGGCTCACCGTCACCTTCTCAAGGGCAACGGGGGATTGGCAATAAATGCTGGCCTTGCCAGTGACACCCACATCCCGCGAATGAATAAAAAAGAGGACACAGATTTAAAATAATCGGTAACTGGGTGGAATGAGGACATTTTTTTAATCACATTATGATTTGGAGTGCTGCACTGTCGAAGGTGCCGTTTTTCAGATGAGACGTTAAACCAAGATCTCAGGTGGACGTAAAAGGTGCCACTAATCCGAAGAAGAGCAGGGGAGTTCACTCCGGTGTCATGGCCAATATTTATCCCTTAACCAACATCACTAAAACAGATGATCCACCACAATCACATTGCTGTTTGTGAGATCTTGGCCGCTGCGTTTCCTACATTACAACAATGACCAAACTACAAAAGTACTTCATTGGCTGTAAAGTGCTTTGGGACATTCAGTGACCGTGAATAGTACGATATAAATGCAAGTTCTTTCTTTAAAGAGGGGAAAGTCTGTCAGGATTGCTACTCCTGATTGCTATCCAGGGGCCTTTGCTAGAAGGTGCACGTTCATGGATGATGCACAAGGACAGAATAAGGCTCTGCTGCGATGCCCTCTATTGTAGAACAGCACACCAACACTCCAGTCTCATGCATAAAGAATGGTCACTTGGGATCCAGGCAGCAGAGGATGACCAGTGGATTTCTGCTGAAGTCCTCATCCATGCCTTTGTTACGTCTAGACTTGACTATTCCAATGCACGCCTGGCTGGCCTCCCACATTCTACCTACGTAAACTAGAGGTGATCCAAAACTCGGCTGTTCATTTCCTAACTCGCACGAAGTCACATTCACGAGGCAGCATGCTCCAGAGAGAAAACTGGGTAAGAAAGGAAATAATATGTAGGGAAGCAAGTCGTGCGATGGCGAGGCCTTGAGTCTGGGCTGTGGAGCAGATGCTGAACCCAGCAGGAGCCCAGAGCAGCAGCAGCGTTTACAGCATCAGGCTGATCAGACCCAAGATCTGGAGATCAGCCCACGGGCTGGACCGTTTCCCACTGAGAACAGCAAGCATGGTTTAGGTGTACTGTGCACCCAAAGCCTTAACCCACAACGCAGGGACAGGGGAGCATGCCACGATTGTGCACTGGGGAGCGGTCTGCGTGCTTGCAGTTCCTTGACAGTAAACACACTGTGACATAAAGATATGGTTAACTGTGACATGAATCCTCTCCATGTTTGTTGACTGGACTCCTGTGTAAAGATTGATGGCAGCAGGCCCAGTTTGGGAGGCTGTCCCAAACCCTTGCCAACTCCCAGCGGGATGGCCATTTGCCATATGGAATCGATGATTATTACTGTACAGTCAGATTTTTTCATTGTAAACGTTTACTCTTTGAGCCCTTTGTCTTGCATGAAAGAATATATTTGTAATCATTTGACTTTTATTCTCCTGGGAGTTGGAGTCATGAGGTCAGGGACTCCGACACTCCACAAACATCTGACTGCGGCCTCCAAGGTGCATTTTAATTTCATTCAATAAAGGGAGGAAGGTGACATGAATCTAGTTTAAGACTTCTCTCAGATGGCTCGGTGAATAAATACACTGCATGGTATGGTTCTAAATCATATAAAGAAAAAAAAAACCTTTAATGACTTCAGTACGTCCCAAAGAACTTTACAGCCAATGAAGTACTTTTGAAGTGTTGTCAAACAACACCATGACAATGATCAGATAATCTGTTTTAGGTTGAGGGATAATTGTTGGTCAGGAGACTGGGTAGAACTCCCCTGCTCTTCTTCGAAATAGTGTCATGGAATCTTTTGCACCAACCAGAGAGGGCAGACAGGGCCTCAGTTTAACATCTCATCTGAAAAACGGCCCCTCCCTCCGTACTGAACTGGAGTGTCAGTCTAGATTTTGTGGTCAAATCTCTGGAGTGGTACAGCCTTCTGACTCAGAGGCAAAAGTGCCTGCCGCTGAGCCATGGCGGACATCGAAGGTAGATATCGTTTTATGCCACTATTGAGGACTCCTTCATGAACTTTACTATTGGTTTGGGAGTAGGCTGATAGGGCAGGAATTGGCTATATTGCATTCATCCTGATACCATACTGTACTCCATTGCTTCAGTTCAAGAAACAATTCAACAGTTTAATCATTATTGTAAAGAGCTAACTGTAATGAGTGTAGAAGGGGGTTCACTTAACAGGACAATACATGCAAAACGATATCCTTATTTCTGCTAGGAGCTAACAGTTTCCTCACTAACATTTTAACTATCAGAGAGATAGAGATATGGAATGACATAGAATGTACAGCACAGGAACCGGCCATTTGGCCCAACTGGTCTCTACCAGTGCTTCTGCTCCAGGTCAGCCTCCTCCCACCCATCTCCATCTAACCTTCTATTCCTTTCTCCCTCATGTGTTTACCGAGCTTCCCCGAAGTGCATCAAACATATCATGTAGAGGGAGAGAGCGAGGGATGGATGGAAAGAGAACTGTAACAAAGTGGATTTTTATCTTTGTTGAATTTTTAGATTTTGCAATGCTAGCGACAGAATGCAAGGGGTTAAAACCAAAGGTCACACAAGCATTTCTTGAAGAAAAATCAGCAATAACAATTGCATTTATATAGTGCCTTTAACTTGGATAAACATCCCAAGTCGTTTCACAGAAGCGTAATCAGACAAAATCTTCACTGAGTCAAAGGAGATATTTGAGTGGAAGAGGTAGGTTTTAAGGAGGAGAGGGTGGCAGAGAGGTTTAGTGAGGGAATTCCAGAGCTTAGGGCTGAAGGCCCGGCTGCCAAGGGGGGGGGGGGGGCGAAAGGATTAGGGGATACACAAAAGGAGGGAAAGCAGAGTTATCAGACGGTTGTTGTGCTGGAGAAGGCGACAGAGATAGCATGAAGGCATGATGGGATTCGAACATGAAGAAGGGAATTTTAAATTGGAGGTAATGGGGGACCAGAATGAGTGATCATAGCATAATTGAATTTCAAATTCAGATGGAGGGCGAGAAAGTTGGATCTCTAACCAGTGTACTAAGCTTAAATAAAGGAGACCATGAAGGTATGAGGGCAGAGTTGGGTAAAGTGGACTGGGAAAATAGATTAAAGTGTAGGATGGTTGATGAACAGTGGTGTACATTTAAGGAGATATTTCATAACGCTCAAGAAAAATATATTCCAGTGAGCAGGAAAGTGTGTCAGAGAAAAAATAGCCATCCATGGCTAACTAAAGAAATAAAGGACAATATCCAATTAAAAACAAGGGCATACAAAGTGGCCAAAACTAGTGGGAGGACAGAAGATTGGGAAGCTTTTAAAAGCCAGCAAAGAATGACTAAAAAATGATTAAGAAAGGGAAGATAGACTATGAAAGTAAACGAGCACAAAATATAAAAACAGATAGCAAGAGTTTCTATAGTTATATAAAAAGATAAAGAGTAGCTAAAGTAAATGTTGGTCTCTTTGAGGACGAGACCGGGGAATTAGTAATGGGGAACATGGAGATGGTAGAAACTCTGAACAAATATTTTGTATCAGTCTTTACGGTAGAGGATACTAACAATATTCCAACAGTGGATCGTCAAGGGGCTATAGGGGGGGAGGAACTTAACACAATTACAATCATTAAGGAGGTGGTACTCAGTAAGATAATGGGACTAAAGGCAGATAAATCCCCTGGACCTGATGCCTTGCATCCTAGGGTCTTAAGAGAAATAGCGGCAGGGATAGTGGATGCATTGGTTGTAATTTACCAAAATTCCCTGGATTCTGGGGAGGTCCCAGCAGATTAGAAAACCGCAAATGTAACACCACTATTTAAAAAAGGAGGCAGACAAAAAGCAGGAAACTATAGATCAGTTAGCCTGACATCTGTGGTTGGGAAAATGCTGGAGTCCATTATTAAGGAAGCAGTGGCAGGACATTTGGAAAAGCAAAATTCGGTCAGGCAGAGTCAGCATGGATTTATGAAGGGGAAGTCATGTTTGACAAATTTGCAAGTATTCTTTGAGCATGTAACGAACAGGGTGGATAAAGGGGAACCAGTGGATGTGGTGTATTTGGACTTCCAGAAGGCATTTGACAAGGTGCCATAAGATTAATGCACAAGATATAAGTTCACGGGGTTGGGGGTAATATATTAGCATGGATAGAGGATTGGCTAACTAACAGAAAACAGAGAGTCGGGATGAATGGTTCATTCTCTGGTTGGCAACCAGTAACTAGTGAGGTGCCACAGGGATCAGTGCTGGGACCCCAACTATTTACAATCTATATTAACGACTTGGAAGAAGGGACTGAGTGTAACGTAGCCAAGTTTGCTGACGATACAAAGATGGGAGGAAAAGCAATGTGTGAGGAGGACACAAAAAATCTGCAAAAGGACATAGACAGGCTAAGTGAGTGGGCAAAAATTTGGCAGATGGAGTATCATGTTGGAAAATGTGAGGTCATGCACTTTGGCAGAAAAAAGATCAAAGAGCAAGTTATTATTTAAATGGAGAAAGATTGCAAAGTGCTGCAATAAGTGGGATCTGACGGTACTTGTGCATGAAACCGAAAAGGATAGTGTTATGTTCATAATAAAGTAATGTAACTGAGTACTGTAGACGTGAGTAAGTGTGACCTTAGTTCCTTTATTCTAACTCCAGAGTGTTGGTACAACATGGGAGGCCTGCTTATATACGGTGCTCCCAACGGATGCTGGGATCCTTTGGGACTTCAACAGGTATGCCCTCTGGTGGCAATATAATACTGGTTACATAGTGTTGCATACATAACATCACTCCCTCCCAAAGTCAATAGTTCACTAATTTACAGGGTGAGACGATCTGGGGCCTTTCGCTCCCTAGTCGATCGTCTCGGTACAAATGCAGGTGCAGGTGAGTTGGTTGGTTCTTCGCTGGGCTGCTGTGCAGCTGGCCTTGCTGGGCTGCTGGGGATGGTGAGTTCAGCTTCGGGGTTAACCATGATGTCGGTTGCCACTTGTGTGTGTATCGGAGGGTTGAAGTTGGTGGTGTCTTCTTCGGGTTGCTCATGGCTGTCTGTGAATCGCAGTTTGGTTTGGTCCAAATGCTTTCTGCAAGTTAGTCCATTTGCAAGTTTGACCTGAAATGCCCTACTCCCTTCTTTGGCTATGACAGTGCCAGCAAGCCATTTAGGACCATGTCCATAGTTGAGTACAAATACAGGGTCATTGACTTCAATATCGCGTGACAAATTTGCGCGATCATGGTACATGCTTTGTTGATGCCGCCTATCCTCGACATGATCATGGAGCTCAGGGTGGACAAGAGAGAGCCTTGTTTTGAGCACCCTTTTCATGAGCAGCTCGGCTGGGGGAACCCCAGTGAGCGAGTGGGGTCTGGTGCAGTAGCTGAGCAGGACTCGGGACAGGCAGGTCTGCAGGGAGCCTTCCGACACGTGTTTCAAGCTTTGCTTGATGGTTTGGACTGTCCGTTCTGCCTGGCCGTTGGATGCGGGCTTGAACGGGGCAGATGTGACGTGCTTGATCCCATTGCGAGTCATGAATTCCTTGAATTCAGCACTGGTGAAGCACGGCCCATTATCACTGACAAGGACATCAGGCAGGTCATGCGTGGCAAACATGACTCATAGGTTTTCGATGGTGGCAGTGAACGTGCTACAGACATTATTACACACTCAATCCATTTTGAATAAGCATCCACAACAACCAAGAACATTTTGCCTAGGAATGGGCCAGCGAAGTCAACGTGGATCCCAGACCATGGCTTGGAGGGCCATGACCACAAACTTAGCGGTGCTTCCCTGGGTGCATTGCTCAGTTGAGAGCAAGTGTTGCATTGGCGCACGCAAGACTCCAAATCTGAGTCGATGCCAGGCCACCACACATGGGATCTGGCTATAGCTTTCATCATTACTATGCCTGGGTGGGTACTGTATAGGTCGCGTATGAATGTTTCCCTGCCTTTCTTAGGCAAAACCATGCGATTACCCCACAAAAGACAGTCCGCCTGTCTGGACATTTTGTCTTTGCACCACTGGAACGGCTTGATCTTTTCATGCATCTCCGCTGGGACGCTGGACCAGCTCCCATGGAGGAGAGAGTTTTTTTTACAAGGGACATTAAAGGATCCTGGCTGGTCCAGGTCCTGATCTGGTGGGCCGTAACGGGTGACTATTCATTTTCAAATGCATCCATCACCAAGAGCAAGTCTGCTGGATGTGCCATTTCCACCCCGGTGGTGGGCAATGGTAGCCGACTGAGAGCATCAGCGCAGTTCCCTGTGTCTGGTCTGTGGCGAATTACAGACAGCGTGAGCGCCCATCTTTGGATGCGAGCAGAGGCATTGGTATTAATCCCTTTGCTCTCTGAGAATAGCAATATGATCGGTTTATGGTCAGTTTCTAACTCAAACTTAAGACCAAACAGATACTGGTGCATTTTTTTTTACCCCCAAACACATGCCAGAGCTTCTTTTTCAATCATGCTGTAGGCCCTTTTGGCCTTGGACAAACTACTGGATGCTTGGCGACCGGTTGCAATGTTCCCGATTCATTTGCTTGTTGTAACACACACCCGACCCCGTACGAAGACGCATCGCAAGCTAGCACTAAACGTTTACATGGGTCATACAGAACAAGCAATTTGTTGGAACATAACAGATTTCTGGCTTTCTCAAAAGCAGCCTCTTGTGATTTCCCCATACATGTAGCAACACATGTAGAGGTTCTAGCAAGGTGCTTAACCCGGGTAGGAAGTTACTAAAATAATTGAGGAGTCCCAGGAATGACCGCAACTCCGTCACGTTCTGTGGTCTCGGCGCGTTCTTGATGGCCTCCGTTTTAGCGTTGGCGGGTCTGAGGCCATCTGATGCGATTCTTCTCCCTGAAAATTCGACCTCTGGTGCCGGGAAAACACGCTTCGAGCATTTCAACCTGAGTCCCATGCGATCTAGCCGACTTAGAGCTTCTTCCAGGTTCTGCAAGTGTTCGATGGTGTCCCGACCTGTGACCAATATGTCGTCCTGGAAAACCACGGTGCGCGGGACTGACTTTAGCAGGCTCTCCATGTTCCTATGAAAAATAGCCGCGGCCGATCGAATCCCAAACGGGCATCTATTGTAAATGAACAGACCTTTGTGCGTGTTGATGCAGGTGAGGCTTTTCAAAGATTCCGCCAGCTCCTGTGTCATGTAGGCTGAGGTCAGGTCCAACTTGGTGAACGTCTTCCCTCCTGCCAGTGGCGCAAATAGGTCGTCTGCCTTGGGTAGCGGGTACTGGTCCTGCAGCGAAAAACGATTCATCATTACTTTATAGTCCCCACAAATTCTGTCCGTGCCATCGCCCTTGAGAACCGGAACAATCGGACTTGTTGAACTCCACTGGTGCGATGATGCCTTCTCATTGCAGCCTGTCTAGCTCGATCTCCACCTTCTCTCTCATCATAATTGGCACCGCCCGTGCCTTGTGGTGGATGGGTCGTGTACCGGGAACAGGTGGATCTGGCTCAAATAACGACGGAAACTTGCTCAGCACCTGGGCACATGAGGCGTCGTCAACGAACGAGAGCGCTTGGATGTTGTCCCAGTTCCAGCGGATTTTTCGCAGCCAGCTTCTGACGAACAGTGTCGGGCCATCTCCTGGTACAATCCATAGTGGGATTTCGTGCACTGCTCCATCATAGGAGACTTTTACTGCTGCGCTGCCAATTACAGGGATCAGCTCTTTAGTGTAAGTTCTCAGCTTGGTGTGAATAAGGCTCAGCTTGGGCCTGTGTGCCTTGTTGCACCACAGTCTGTCGAAGGCCTTTTTGCTCATGATAGACTGATTCGCACCCGTGTCCAGTTCCATGGATACTGGAATTCGGTTCAGTTCGACTTTTAACATGATCGGTGGACATTTCGTGGTGAAGGTGTGTACCCTGTACACTTCTGCCTCCTCGGTTTGAGTCTCTAGTTCAATTTGATCCGCCTTGGATTGGTCTTCCTCTCCAACGTGGTGGTTTGCAGGGTTTGCAGCTCATCTGCACATTCGCTGGAGGTGTCCCATTGTTCCACAGCCTTTGCACGCATAGTGTTTGAAGTGGCATTGATGGGCTCGATGATCACCTCCGCAGCACTAACAAGGTGTTAATTGCCTCACATTAACGATTGATGGCGGACTCTGGGTCATCTGAGGTCGTGCAGCTGCAGGCGTGTACGTTCTGCCATATGCATTCCTGCCTGAAAACGACGTTACTTTGTGTACAGTACTTGCCGAAACCTCTTTATGCTGCAAAATTTGTTTGGTGTTATTGCTGGTGGACATAAATGCCTGGGCTATCGTTATGGCTTTGCTCAGGTTCAGTGTTTCAACAATCAATAGTTTGCGAAGGATAACCTCATGGCCAATGCCAAGCATGAAAAAGTCTCTTAGCATTTGCTCCAGGAATCCATCGAATTTGCAATGTCCTGCAAGGCGCCTTAGTTCGCCGACTTAGCTCGCCACTTCCTGGTCTTCAGACCGTTGACATGTATAAAATCGATACCTTGCCATCAGAACGCTCTCCTTCAGATTTAGGTGCTCCCGGACCAGCGTACACAGTTCTTCATACGATTTGATTGTTGGTTTCACCGAAGCGAGAAGATTCTTCATGAGGCCATAGGTTGTTGCCCCGCAGATGGTGAGGAGGATCGCCCTTCGTTTGGCAGCGTTCTCGTCCCCTTCCAGCTCGTTGGCCACGAAGTATTAGTCGAGTCACTCCACGAAGGCCTCCCAATCATCCCCTTCTTAGAATTTCTCCAGGATACCAACAGTTCTCTGCATTTTCGTGTGATGGTTCATTATCTCGTCGCCAATTGTTATGTTCATAATAAAGTAATGTAACTGTAGACGTGAGTAAGTGTGACCTTAGTCTCTCAATTCTAACTCCAGAGTGTTCGTACAGCGTGAGTGGCGGTATAATACTGGTTACATAGGGTTGCACACGTAACAGATAGTATGCAGGTACAGCAAGTGATCAGGATGGCCAATGGAATCTTGGCCTTTATTGCAAAGGGGATGGAGTATAAAAGCAGGGAAATCTTGCTACAGCTATACAGGGTACTAGTGAGGCCACACCTGGAATACTGCGTGCAGTTTTGGTTTCCATATTTACGAAAGGATATACTTGCTTTGCAGGCAGTTCAGAGAAGGCTCACTAGGTTAATTCTGGAGATGAGGGGGTTGACATGAGGAAAGGTTAAGTAGGTTGGGCCTCTACCCATTGGAATTCAGAAGAATGAGAGGTGCCCTTCTCGAAACGTATAAGATTATGAGGGGGCTTGACCAGGTGGATGCAGAGAGGATGTTTCCACTGATGGGGGAGACTAGAACTAGAGGGCACGATCTTAGAATAAGAGGCCACCCATTTAAATTAGAGATGAGGAGAAATTTCCTCTCTCAGAGGGTTGTAATCTGTGGAATTCGCTGCCTCAGAGAGCTGTGGAAGCTAGAACATTGAATAAATTTAAGACAGAAAGACAATTTCTTAAAGGATAAGGGGATAAGGGGTTATGGGGAGTGGGCAGGGAAGTGGAGCTGAGTCCATGATCAGATCAGCCGTGATCTTATTGAATGGCGGAGCAGGCTGAGGGGGCTGTATGGCCTACTCCTGCTCCTATTTCTTACGTTCTTATTAGAAGCCAATGTAAGTCAGCGAGCACAGGGGTGGTGGGTGAGGGAGACTAGGTGCGAGTTAGGATATGGGCAGCAGATTTTTGGATGAGCTGAGGTTTATGAACAATGGAAGATGAAAGGTTGGCCAGAAGAGCATTGGAGCTGACAACGGCATAGTCATCAAGGCAGTCCCTCGGGATCGAGGAAGACTTGCTTCCACTCTTAAAATGAGTCCTTAGGTGGCTGAACAGTCCAATACGAGAATCACAGTCCCTGTCACAGGTGGGACTGATAGTCGTTGAGGGAAAGGGTGGGTGGGACAGGTTTGCCGCACGATCCTTCCGCTGCCTGCGCTTGGTTTCTGCACGCTCTCAGCAATGAGGCTCGAGGTGCTCAGCGCCCTCCAGATGCACTTCCTCCACTTAGGACGATCTTTGGCTAGGGGCTCCCAGGTGTCAGTGGGGATGTTGCACTTTATCAGGGAGGCTTTGATGGTGTCCTTGTAATGTTTCCGTTGCCCACCTTTGGCTCGATTGCCTTGAAGGAGTTCCAAGTAGAGCGCTTGCTTTGGAGTCTTGTGTCTGGTATGTGGACAATGTGGCCTGCCCAGCGGAGCTGATCAAATGGGGGTTAGTGCTTCAATGCTGGACGAGGACGCTAACGTTGGTGCTCCCAGGGGATTTGTAGGATCTTGCGGAGACATTGTTGGTGGTATTTCTTCAGCTACTTGAGGTGTCTGCTATACATGGTCCATGTTTCTGAGCCATACAGGAGGGCGGGTATTACTACAGCCCTGTAGACCATGAGCTTGGTGATCAGCCATTGAATGGCGGAACAGGCTCAAGGTGCTGAATGTTCCTAGGTTTCTTTTTAACTGTTTGAATCTGATGGCTTCTGCTAATTAATCAGTCTTTCCTTGCCATTGTGAAAGGTTGGCTGTCCATTCAACATTGTGGAGATATACAACCTTCTGTGGATCACTATTGATCCATATCATTATCAGATGCAGTCATTGGCTGCCTTTAGTTTCAGTCATCATCATCATCGGCAGTCCCTCGAATCGAGGATGCCTTGCTTCCACGCCAAAAAGTTCACCGATGTTTCAATGAAGGACCTAATATTCCAGATCCCGAACTACATCGTGAAGGGTGGAAGATGCCTGTGCGTGGATTTTTTTAACGTGGGATGACTGTTGCACCCCAGCCACCACACGGGCTTGACAGAGCTAGGTCTTGGTCCAGAGGCAAGGGTTAACCAAGACGACTGGAGACCTGCTCTGCTGCACGGACCTAGTGCGCACACATATCGCAGTGTGGGCTGGTCCGTGCTGCCCCTGGGCCCTCTGTTTCAGTATAACTGTAAAGGAGGTGCCACCATTGTTCTGTAGGTGGTCTGTCTGTGTAGGGGAGGACGAAAACCCCCTCATTTTACCCAGAAGGAAAAAGGCTGTGGGATCTGTCTGTGCTGCAATGTGAATTGAAACCGAGATGGTTTGACCTTGGCAGAGCAGTGATTGGATGGGGGAGGACACCGGAGGGCCAATGGTGGGACAGAGTCAGCCCGAAGCATGGGGCTTTCAAGCCAATGGGAGAGCACTGGCTCGAAAACTGTGGGACTGACTCATCGCCATTATCGGGCTATTGTCTTCCCCATGTTTATACTATGGAAGGAAATTATGCAGACCTTCAGAAAACTAGGGAACCCAAAACAACCCAAGGGCCTACACAATGGCTACAGGAGGCCAACGCATTCAAACCTTGAGTAGGTGAACATCAGTGGAAAAAACCCGCAATAATCTAAAACTGCTGCATTTTTCAAAATCACAAAGCCCACCAATGGGAAGGATCGATTTCAGCACGAGAGGCGGACTGGATAATCTGGCTATAAAAAGGGGTTTCTGACGCAGAGTGTATGGTTCCCTGCTCTCGTGATCCAACAACCAGCAAGCCTCTCGACACTGAAGGAAAACCAGTGTCTGAAGACACCGAAGATAGAAGAAACAAACCACCAGACTGCAAAAGGCACAGCAGTGAGTATAACCTCTGGTCCCCAGAACTCCCAACTCAGTTAGGCCAGAAAAGGTGGGATGTTGGGCATTGTACTGCTAAACTTGTGTAAAAATTTTCGTTGTGTCCGTTTAGTGGGATTTAGGGGGATTGTTTTGTTGGTGTATTGCTGTTTGTTGAAATACACCTTGTCAAATAAATTGGAAGCCTAAGTTCCTCTTGGAATCACCTTGTCTCAGTTCTATTGTATTATATCTCCTGATCGTGAGTCTTATGTCAGAACAGTGTAAGGGAAGCTAGGAGCGCCTTGAAAATGCTCAACTGTGTGTCACAGGCTAGGGAAGAAGGGGTTAGGAGTGTTTGACACTCACAGATGCCTCACAGGCTAGGCATAAGCTGCGGGGACGCAGGAGTCTCAAAACCCCCTTTATAAGCTGTGGACACAGTCTCTCCAGGGGTGCTCTTGCAGCACTCAGGGTACCTCACAAGCCAGGCATAAGCTGTGAGGGCAGAAGCCCAGAGAGAGACACCCAAGGCACAACAACACTCCCCGAGAACCCCTTACATCTGGGACAGTCTTCAGTCAGTGTCAGCTTTGTACCCAGGGAGCTGTGTGCTTTGAAGTGTTGCACTGAGCAGCAGAGGAGGATGGATTTACAAGGTGATGCTTAGACAGAAAACCAGCTGCACTTTTCCTTAACCTGTTTTATTTACACAAACCATCTCTTGGTCCAGATCCCGAGTGTTGGTCTGATAGAGTGTAAATTCTGTCCACTTTTTAAAGAGGGGAGAATCACGTGGTGGCATATAAAAGACTTGGATTTATATAGCACCTTTCACAACCATCTCAAAGCGCTTTCCTTGAACTGTCACTGTTGTAATGTGGGAAACCTGACAGCCAATTTGTGCACAGCAAGCTCCCACACACAGCAATATGATAATGACCAGATAATCTGTTTTTGTTATGTTAATTGAGGAATAGATATTGGCCAGGACACTGGGGATAATTCCCCTGCTCTTCTTCGAAATACTGCCATGGGATCTTTTACGTCCAGCTGAGAGCGCAGACGGGGCCTCGGTTTAACGTCTCATCCGAAAGACGGCACCTCAGACAGTGCAGCACTCTCTCAGCACTGCACTGGAGTGTCAGCGTAGATATTTTATGCTCAAGTCCCTGGAGTGGGACTTAACCCACAACCTGCTGACTCAGAGGCCAGGGTGCTGCCCACTGAGCCACGGCTGACACTCAGCTACGATACATTTCAGTAGCTGGTGTACAGAGCAAGGGTTCTCTGTTATGATGGGTGGGCCTCACTTTCGTTTACCAGGACTGGGAATTAAATATTCAGGGGTACTTGACAATCCGGAAGGACAGACAGAAAGGAAAAGGAGGTGGGGTAGCTCTATTGATAAAGGATGGAATCACTGCAATAGTGAGAAACGATTATTGGCTCAAATGATCAGGATATTGAAACAATTTGGGTGGAGATAAGGAACAATAAGGGGAAAAAGTCACTGGTGGGCATAGTCTATAAGCCCCCTAACAGTAGCAACTCTGTTGGTCCGAGTATAAACCAGGAAATAGTGGGGGCTTGTAAAAAGGGAACAGCAATAATCATGGGTGATCATTTTCCAGCAGTCTATCGACTCTGGATCAGTTCCTATGGACTGGAGGGCAGCTAATGTAATCTCACTTTTTAAAAAAGGAGGGAGAGAGAAAACGGGGAATTATAGACCGGTTAACCTGATATCAGTAGTGGGGAAAATGTTGGAATCAATGATTAAAGATGAAATAGCAGCGCATTTGGAAAGCAGTGACAGGATCGGTCCAAGTCACCATGGATTTATGAAAGGGAAGGTGCAACGAGACCTGGGTGTCATGGTACATCAGTCATTGAAAGTTGGCATGCAGGTACAGCAGGCGGTGAAGAAGGCAAATGGCATGTTGGCCTTCATAGCTAGGGGATTTGAGTATAGGAGCAGGGAGGTCTTACTGCAGTTGTACAGGGCCTTGGTGAGGCCTCACCTGGAATATTGTGTTCAGTTTTGGTCTCCTAATCTGAGGAAGGACATTCTTGCTATTGAGGGAGTGCAGTGAAGGTTCATCAGACTGATTCCCGGGATGGCAGGACTGACATATGAGGAGAGACTGGATTGACTGGGCCTGTATTCACTGGAGTTTAGAAGGATGAGAGGGGATCTCATAGAAACATATAAAATCCTGACGGGATTGGACAGGTTAGAGGCAGGAAGAATGTTCCCGATACTGAGGAAGTCCAGACCCAGGGGTCACAGTCTAAGGATAAGTGGTAAGCCATTTAGCACCCAGATGAGGAGAAATTTCTTCACTCAGAGAGTTGTTAACCTGTGGAATTCTCTATCGCAGAAAGTTGTTGTGGCCAGTTCGTTAGATATATTCAAGAGGGAGTTAGATATGGTCCTTACGGCTAAAGGGATCAAGGGGTATGGAGAGAAAGCAAGAAAGGGGTACTTGAATGATCAGCCATGATCGTATTGAATGGTGGTGCAGGCTCGAAGGGCCGAATGGTCTACTCCTGCACTATTTTCTATGTTTCTAATCTCCATATTGATTGGACAAATCAAATTGGTCAGGGTAGCCTTGAGGAAGAGTTCATAGGGCCCAAGTTTCCCTAGAACGGCGCAGTCCCGACCTGGACGCCCCTTTTCGCGCCACAAAGTGCGCCTAAAAAAATCTTCGGTATTCTCCAACTCCCTGCAGGTCCTCTGGCCCTCGGTGCAGCCAGCACGAGCTGTGGGGGGAGGGCGGAGCCAGGTCCATGCGCTGAAAACAGTGCCGGGACCTCTGCACATGCGCGCTACAGTGGGCACGCAAGTGCAGTAGCTCCAGGCGCCCGAAACTGTGTGGGAGGGGCCCGAAGCACGCAGCCCCTAGCCCTGGCTGAATGGCCTCACTAGGGCTGCGTGAATAAGGCTCCTCCCACGTCCAGCTCCTGCTTCCTCCCAACCCGACTTGACTCCCGCTTCCCACCCCCCCCCCCCCCCCCCCACCCGGACCAGACCCGACACCTGCTCCCCCACCCCCGGACCGGACCCGACACCCGCTCCCCCCCCCCGGACCCGACCCTATTCCCGCTCCCGCGCCCCCCCCCGACTGGACCCGACCCGACCCGACTCCCGCCCCCCGACTGGACCCGACCCGACCCCCGCTCCGCCCCCCCACCCTCCGACTGGACCCGACCCGCGCTCCTGCTCCCGCCACCCCCCCCCCCCCCCCCCCCCGACTGGACCCGACCCGACTCCCACTCCCGCTCCACCCCCCCCACCCCCTGACTGGACCCGACCCGCGCTCCTGCTCCCGCCACCCCCCCCCCCCCCCCCGACTGGACCCGACCCGACTCCCACTCCCGCTCCACCCCCCCCACCCCCTGACTGGACCCGACCCGCGCTCCTGCTCCCGCCACCCCCCCCCCCCCCCCCCCACTGGACCCGACCCGACCCCCGCTCCGCGCCCCCCCCCCCCGACTGGACCCGACCCACGCTCCTACTCCCCCCCCGCCCCCCCCCCCCCCCCCCCGACTGGACCCGACCCGACTCCCGCTCCCCGCCCCCGGACTGGATCCGACCTGACCTCCCCCTCCCTCTCTCTTCCTCCCTCCCCCCCTCTCTCTCCCTCCCTCCCCCCGACCCGAACCGAACCTCCCCGACCCAATGCCACCTACCTGTAAATCTGGTGCTGGGGACGGGCCCTGCCCGAAGTCTCGGGCCGGCCTGTTCAGCCTTCGGTCCCGAAAGGCCTGCCTGAAGCACTTTCACACAGGTAGGAAGATGGTTTATTTAATCTTTTCTTTGCTTATAAAAGTTTATTCAGGTTGGATTTATTTGTATAATATTTGTATAAGCATAAATAAGGATTTATTATAGAATTTAATGACTTCCCTTCCCTCCCCCTCCCCCCCCCCACCTCGTTCTGGACGCCTAATTTGTAACCTGCGCCTGATTTTTTAATGTGTAGAACAGATTTTTTCAGTTCTACAAAAATCTTCACTTGCTCCATTCTAAGTTAGTTTGGAGTTCGTTTTCACTGTGGAATATTTCAAATCAGGCATCAGTGGCCGGACACGCCCCTTTTGAAGAAAAAATTCTGTTCCAAAGTAGAACTGTTCTACCTGACTAGAACTGCAGAAAAAAAAATGTGGAGAATTGCGATTTCTAAGATAGTCCGTTCTCCACCAGTTGCTCCTAAAAATCAGGCGCAAATCATGTGGAAACTTGGGCCCATAGAGTGCATAAGGGACGGGTTCCTTGAGCAGTATGTAACGGAACCAACCAAGGGCAGGCTATCTTAGATCTGGTCCTGTGTAATGAGATAGGATTAATAAACATTCTCCTGGTAAAGGATCCCCTTGGAATGAGTGATATTAGCATGATTAAATTTCAAATTCAGATGGAGGGTGAGAAAGTTGGATCTCTAACCAGCGTACTAAGCTTAAATAAAGGAGACTATGAAGGTATGAGGGCAGAGTTGGGTAAAGTGGACTGGGAAAATAGATTAAAGTGTAGGACGGTTGATGAACTGTGGTGTACATTTAAGGAGATATTTCACAACTCTCAAGAAAAATATATTCCAGTGAGGAGGAAAGTGTGTAAGAGAAAAGATAGCCATCCATGGCTAACTAAAGAAATAAAGGACGGTATCCAATTAAAAATAAGGGCATACAAAGTGGCCAAAACTAATGGGAGGACAGAAGTTTTGGGAAGCTTTTAAAAGTCAGCAAAGAATGACTAAAAAAATGATTAAGAAAAGGAAGATAGACTATGAAAGTAAACTATCACGAAATATAAGAACATAAGAACATAAGAACATAAGAAATAGGAGCAGGAGTAGGCTATATGGCCCCTGGAGCCTGCTCCGCCATTTAATACGATCATGGCTGATCTGATCATCAACTCGGCTCCACTTCCCTGCCCGCTCTCCATAACCCCTTATTCCCTTATCAGTTAAGAAACTGTCTATTTCTGTCTTAAATTTATTCAATGTCCCAGCTTCCACAGCTCTCTGAGGCAGCGAATTCCACAGATTACAACCCTCTGAAAGAAGAAATTTCTCCTCATCCCTGTTTTAAATGGGCGGCCCCTTATTCTAAGATTATGCCCTCTAGTTCTAGTCTCCCCTATCAGCGGAAACATCCTCTCTGCATCCACCTTGTCAAGCCCCCTCATAATCCTACACGTTTCGATAAGATCACCTCTCATTCTTCTGAATTCCAATGAGTAGAGGCCCAACCTACTCAACCTTTCCTCATAAGTCAACCCCCTCATCCCCGGAATCAACCAAGTGAACCTTCTCTGAACTGCTTCCAAAGCACGTATATCCTTTCGCAAATATGGAAACCAAAACTGCACTCAGTATTCCAGGTGTGACCTCACCAATACCCTGTATAACTGTAGCAAGACTTCCCTGCTTTTATACTCCATTCCCTTTGCAATAAAGGCCAAGATTCCATTGGCCTTCCTGATCACTTGCTGTACCTGCATACTATCCTTTTGTGTTTCATGCACAAGTACCCCCAGGTCCCGCTGTACTGCAGCACTTTGCAATCTTTCTCCATTTAAATAATAACTTGCTCTTTGATTTTTTTTCTGCCAAAGTGCATGAGCTCACACTTTCCAACATTATACTCCATCTGCCAATTTTTTGCCCATTCACTTAGCCTGTCTATATGTCCTTTTGCAGATTTTTTGTGTCCTCACACATTGCTTTTCCTCCCATCTTTGTATCGTCAGCAAACTTGGCTACGTTACACTCAGTCCCTTCTTCCAAGTCGTTAATATAGATTGTAAATAGTAAGGGTCCCAGCACTGATCCTTGCAGCACCCCGCTATTTACTGGTTGTCAACCCGAGAATGAACCGTTTATCTCAACTCTCTGTTTTCTGTTAGTTAGCCAATCCTCTATTCATGCTAATATATGACCCCCAACCCCGTGAACTTTTATTTTGTGCATTAACCTTTTATGTGGCACCTTGCCAAATGCCTTCTGGAAGTCTAAATACATCGCATCCACTGGTTCCCCTTTATCCACCTTGTTTGTTACATCCTCAAAGAACTCCACCAAATTTGTCAAACATGACTTCCCCTTCATAAATCCATGCTGACTCTGTCTGACCGAATTTTGCTTTTCCAAATGTCCTGCTACTGCTTCTTTAATAATGGACTCCAACATTTTCCCAACCACAGATGTTAGGCTAACTGGTCTATAGTTTCCTGCTTTTGGTCTGCCTCCTTTTTTAAATAGGGTTGTTACATTTGCAGTTTTCCAATCTGCTGAGACCTCCCCAGAATCCAGGGAATTTTGGTAAATTACAACCAATGCATCCACAATCCCTGCCACTACTTCTCTTAAGACCCTAGAATGCAAGTCATCAGGTCTTTCGTCCTGTTATCTTACTGAGTACCACCTCCTTAGTGATTGTAATTGTGTTAAGTTCCTCCCCATTATAGCCCCTTGACTATCCACTGTTGGAATATTGTTAGTGTCCTCTACCGTAAAGACTGATACAAAATATTTGTTCAGAGTTTCTGTCATCTCCATGTTCCCCATTACTAATTCCCCGGTCTCGTCCTCAAAGAGACCAACATTTACTTTAGCTACTCTTTTCCTTTTTATATACCTATAGAAACTCTTGCTATCTGTTTTTATATTTTGTGCTCGTTTACTTTCATAGTCTATCTTCCCTTTCTTAATCATTTTTTAGTCATTCTTTGCTGGCTTTTAAAAGCTTCCCAATCTTCTGTCCTCCCACTAGTTTTGGCCACTTTGTATGCCCTTGTTTTTAATTGGATACCGTCCTTTATTTCTTTAGTTAGCCACGGATGGCTATCTTTTCTCTTACACACTTTCCTCCTCACTGGAATATATTTTTCTTGAGCGTTGAGAAATATCTCCTTAAATGTACTGTTCATCAACCGTCCTACACTTTAAATATAAAAATAGAAAGCATGCTCCAGCCCTACTCTCTGCCAATCAGATCAGTTGGTTGGTGTACTGTATTATCGCATGGTTTGTCACATGGTTTAGTATAAGCATGCTCTGTTTGTTCTAGCCTAATAAAGCAAGCACATGGAACAGCAACTCATCGTGTCTCTGTCCTTCACTTGTTGTACCCAAGTATATTACATTTTGGTGACGAGGATGGGATCCCAAAGCCATTTTTAGGGAGCATGGAAGGACACAGTGTTCAACCTTTGAGTGGACAAGTTTAAGGTGAGTTTTTGACACCTAAGCTGAATTGTTGCGATGTTTTACCACTAATGCTGATACAGAATGGTCTGTGCTTCACCTTCGCATGTCTGTATACACGACAACAAGTGGTGCTAATTCTCACAGGAACACAGGTAACGCGCTGAGTTGCTGTTCGATGGGATCGGGACAATCATGGCTGCACCTACAGGATTCATCGGAAGCCTCAGCAAGTATGACCGGCTCGCCAACCATTCCGTTCTTACATTGAGCAGATGCAGATGTTTTGTTAGGGCCAATAACATTATTGAGACCGAATGTTTAAGCTCAGAGTAAAATAATTTGTGAATGGAAGAAAGCAATTTTTTTAACGGAGATCGGGCCGGATGTCTACGGAACATTGTCGAAACTACTTGTGCCAGGGAAAGTGAAGGCTGCGTCGTTTAAAGACATTGACGAGAAACTCGAGGACCATTTCAGTACAAAGCTGTTAGAAATAGCAGGGAGCTATAAGTTTGGTACCAGAAACCAAAAACAAAGTGAAACCATCAGTGAGTATATTGTAGCTCTTAATAACCTGTCTTTACATTGTAATTTCAGCACATTTTTGGATCGTGCATTGCGAGATAAGTTTGTGTGTGGACTCGTGAATGAGCGCACACAGTCCAAGTTACTGAACACTCCGAACTTAATGTTTGACATAGCATGCAACATTGCCCTATCTATAAAGATGGCGTCTAAGAATGCTAGGGAGCTCCGTCCAACTCAAGTGTCGACTGCAGCTGAGGTCCACAGTCACAAAGCCACCACTGAACCTAAAGCTGTGAGACCGGGTCAAAAGCATGTCGGTGAGAGCAGTTCAGTGAATTGTAATCGCTGCAGTGGGAATCACTCATCACAGTCCTGCCAATACAAAAATGTGAAGTGTTTTCACTGCCAGAGTGAGGCCATATTTCAACAGCTTGCAGAACGAGATCTAAAGCAGGAAGTAAGAACCATTCTAGTGGCAATGCAAAGCTGTGACAGCATGTAAGGGATAAATAGGGGGTCAGAATTATGCTGAAGGTAGTGAACTTATAAATTGCCTATGTATGTAACACTTACTTGTATAGGTATATCACACTTATACACATTAAACTATAGCTTAACCTTAGTAACACTTAAACAGCCGAAGTCAGCAGTTTAGTTTAAAAGTCCCTGAGGAAGAGATAAGGAAGACAGTACAAACCACCCTAGGCATCGGATAGACTGGGGTAGAGGGCAAAATGGAACAAAACAATGATGAGAGATGGACAGTTGCATGTACCACTCAGAGCCCATCTGATAAGAGTCGACAAATCAATGTAACTTCACTGATAACAATAGACCTATCAATGATTTTGTAGGAGGGTGCTCATCTCCAAAATCTGTATAAATTTGCTTGAAAACTCTTGTATTTCGGAGGTTCCACGACTGAACCTTCCCGTGCATTGTTCGTAATAAAACTGGTAAACCTGAGGTTTCGTTTGATTACTTCCGTGGTCGTTATACAGTGGAAGCTGGGCGAGGTGTCGATTAACTATATCAGTTAGTTCACCTTGAAGGACAGAAGCCTTCCTTTTACCTCAACTGACGGGCACGTGTCGATTAACTATATCAGTTAGTCCACCTTGAAGGAGAGAAGCCTCCTTTTTACCCTAACACAGCAAAAGGGAGAAGTTCTCAATATTGAAGTGAGCACACCTGATGTTGAAGAACTAGGCATCTACAGTATCAACGGCACTGGTGGCAACGCTAACAGTCGTGAGAAAGACTTCCGTACAAAACTTTTGATCAACAAGCAATATATTGCTATGTGTATTGAAATGGTGGCAGACTGCTCTATCATGAGTAAGGACACATATGTCAGCAACTTTAATCAAATACCACTTACAAAGAGTGCCGGAGAGCTAAAAACCTACTCCGGAGAAAATCTAATGACATGTGGACAAATGGAATGTACAGTTCAACACAATAGCCAGTCAGTAAAGCTGCCTATTATTGAAGCGAGTTACAACAACAGGTCAACTCTCATGGGTAAAGACTGGTAGCGAAAGTTAAAACTAGACTGGAAAAACGTCTTCAGTGTAGATGAATCAAAGAAGCGACTCAACACAATGCAGAGCAAGTACGGAAGTATGTTCACAGACAGCTAAGGGCATCACTGGTTATGAAGCGCATATCCATATCCTGTCCAACGTGAAGCCTGTCTATTGTAAGGCAAGGCTAGTCTCCTAAAGTCAGGTGGAGGACGAGCTAGCGACACTCATAGAGAACGGAGTGCTAGCAAAACTGACAAAAGTGAATGGGTCAACCCGATGTGGTAATGCCCAAAGCAGACAAAACTGTACGCTTGTGTGGTGACTACAAAGCTACTGTAAGAACATAAGCAATAGGAGTAGGAGTAGGCCATTTGGCCCTTTGAGCCTGCTCCGCCATTCAATAAGATCATGGCTGATCTGATCTTGGGCTCAGCTCCATCTATCAAGCAAGCAGTTGACGATGAGCAGTACCCAATACCTACATCACAAGATTTGTGTGCAGCACTCTTTGGGTCAAAGGTTTTCTCCAAGCTTGACTTGTCGCACGCTTATGCTCAGCTGAATGTTGATCAAGAGTCCATAGGCAGTCCCTTGAAATCAAGCAAGAACAAAAGAACAAAAGAAATAGAAGCAGGAGTAGGCCCTACGGCCCCTCGAGCCTGCTCCGCTATTTAATACGATCATAGCTGATCCAATCATGGACTCAGGTCCACTTCCCTGCCCGCTCCCCATAAACCTCAGTGGTGGGAAAATTATTGTAAAAATCCTGAAAGACAGGATAAATCTGCATTTGGATAGGCAAGGATTAATTAGGGACAGTCAGCGCGGATTTATTAAGGGAAGATCGGTTTGACTAACCTGATTGAATTTTTTGAGGAGGTAACCAAGAGGGTCGATGAGGGTAGTGCATATGATGTAGTATATATGGACTTTCGCAAGGCTTTTGATAAGGTCCCACATGGTAGACGGGTCATGGGATCCAGGTCAAAGTGTCAAGTTGGATCCAAATATGGCTTAGAGGTAGGAAGCAAAGGGTAATGATTGATGGATGATTTTGTGACTGGAAGGATGTTTCCAGTGGGGTTCCACATGGCTCAGTGCTGGGTCCCTTGCTTTTTGTGGTATATATCAACGATTTAAATTTGAATATAGGGAGTATGATTAAGAAGTTTGCATACGACACTAAAATTGGCTGTGTGGTTGATAATGAAGAGGAAAGTCATGGGCTGCAGGAGGATAGCAATCTACTGGTCAGGTGGGCAGAGCAGTGGCAAATGGAATTTAATTCAGAGAAGTGTGAGGTGATGCGCTTTGGGAGGGCGAATAAGGAACAGGTATACACATTAAGCTGTAAGCCACTTAATAGTGTAGATGAACAAAGGGACCTTGGAGTGCTTGTCCACAGACCCCTGAAAGTAGCAGGCCAGGTGGATAAGGTGGTTAAGAAGGCACACGGAATGCTTGCCTTTATTGGCCGAGGCATAGAATGTAGGAGCAGGGAGGTTATGCTTAAAATGTGTACAAAATATTTAGGGGCCTGGACATAGTGGATAGTAAGGGTCTATTTCCATTGATGGAGAGGTCTATTACGAGGGGGCATAGTTTTAAGGTTATTGGTGGAAGGTTTAGAGGGGATTTGAGGGGGGGCTTCTTTACGCAGAGGATTGTGGGGATTTGGAACTTGCTGCCTGGAAGAGTGGTGGATGCAGAAACCCTCACCACTTTTAAGAGATGGTTGGATGGGCACTTAAAGTGCCGTAACCTGCAGGGTTACGGACCTAGAGCTGGTAATTGGGATTAGACTGGATGACCTTTTGTTGGACGGTGCAGATATAATGGTAAGTACTGCAGGGAATAGAATACAGCCAGGGTGATCTCCTGGACTAGTTTCAATCGCCTGGATGGGGTCGGAGAGGAATTTTCCCAGATTTTCTTCTCCCTAAATTGGCCTGGGTTTTCATCTGGTTTTTGCCTCTCCCAGGGGATCACATGGCTCCGGTTGGGGTGGATTGTAGAATGTTTCAGTATAAGGGGTGTCACAGTTGTGTGAGGCGGACTGGTTGGGCTGGGTGCTCTTTGCCTTTCCGTCATTGTTCATAGGTTTATATGTAACCTTTAGGGCTGCTGACCGAGGGCCGTGCGGCTCTTTGTCGGCCGGCGCGGACATGATGGGCCGAAATGGCCTCCTTTTGCGCTGTAAATTTCTATGTTTCTATGTTCCTGAACCCTTATCTCCTTATCATTTAAGAAACTGTCTATTTCTGTTTTAAATGTATTCAATGTCCTAGCTTCCACAGCTCTCTGAGGCAGCGAATTCCATAGATTTACAACCCTCTGAGAGAAGAAATTTCTCCTCATCTCAGTTTTAAATGGGTGGCCCCTTATTCTAAGATTATGCTCCCTAGTTCTAGTCTCTCCCATCAGTGGAAACATCCTCTCTGCATCCACCTTGTCAAGCCCCCTCATAATCTTATACATTTCTATAAGATCAACTCTCATTCTTCTGAATTCCAATGAGTAGAGGCCCAACCTACTCAACCTTTCTTCATAAGTCAACCCCCTCATCTCCAGAAACAACCGAGTGAACCTTCTCTGAACTGCCTCCAAAGCAAGTATATCCTTTCGTAAATGTGCAGTACTCCAGGTGTGACCTCACCAATACCCTGTATAACTGTAGCAAGACTTCCCTGCTTTTATACTCCATTCCCTTTGCAATAAAGGCTAAGATTCCATTGGCCTTCCTGATCACTTGCTGTACCTGCATACTATCCTTTTGTGTTTCATGCACAAGTACCCCCAGGTCCCGCTGTAATGCAGCACTTTGCAATCTTTTTCCATTTAAATAATAACTTGCTCTTTGATTTTTTTTCTGCCAAAGTGCATGAGCTCACACTTTCCAACATTATACTCCATCTGCCAATTTTTTGCTCACTCACTTAGCCTGTCTATATGTCCTTTTGCAGATTTTTTGTGTCCTCACACATTGCTTTTCCTCCCATCTTTGTATCGTCAGCAAACTTGGCTACGTTACACTCAGTCCCTTCTTCCACGTCGTTAATATAGATTGTAAATAGATGGGGTCCCAGCACTGATCCCTGCGGCACTCCACTAGTTACTGATTACCAACCAGAGAATGAACCATTTATCCCAACTCTCTGTTTTCTGTTAGTTAGCCAATCCGCTATCCATGCTAATATATTACCCTCAACCCCGTGAACTTTTATCTTGTGCAGTAACCTTTTATGTGGCACCTTGCCTTCTGGAAGTCCAAATACACCACATCCACTGGTTCCCCTTTATCCACCCTGTTTGTTACATCCTCAAAGAAGTCCAGCAAATTTGTCAAACATGACTTCCCCTTCATAAATCCATGCTGACTCTGTCTGATCGAATTTTGCTTTTCCAAATGTCCTGCTACTGCTTCTTTAATAATGGACTCCAGAATTGTCCGCAGTACTCTGACTGAGGCCCAACCCGTGAACGGCAGTGAAAAGGGACATCATCAAGGTCCAGGTCGCTGATTGAGCGTGGGCAGGTACAGCAGGAGCGGCGAGAGATTGTAGAGGGATGTGATCGGGGCCTAGGAGAGGCGTGAGTTTGGGGCCCAGAAGAGGCGAGGGCCCAGGGGCAGCACGGTCCAGCCCACACTGCGATATGTGTGCGCACTAGGTCTGTGCAGCAGAGCTGGTCTCCAGTCGTCTTGATTAACCCTTGCCATTGGACCTAGCTGTAAGCCCGTGTGGTGGTTGGTGTGCAACGGTCACCCCACATTAAAAAAATCCACGCACAGGCACCTTCTGCCCTTCAACATGTAGTTCGAGACCTGGAATATTAGATCCTTCATTGAAACACCTGTGAACATTTTGACGTGGAAGCAAGTCATCCTCGATTCGAGAGACTGCCTATGATGATGATGAATTGTCTCCAACATTTTCCCAACCACAGATGTTAGGCTAACTGGTCTATAGTTTCCTGCTTTTTGTCTGCCTCCTTTTTTAAATAGGGGCGTTACATTTGCAGTTTTCCAATCTGCTGAGACCTCCCCAGAATCCAGGGAATTTTGGTAAATTACAACCAATGCATCCACAATCCCTGCCGCTACTTCTCTTAAGACCCTAGGATGCAAGCCATCAGGTCCAGGGATTTATCTGCCTTTAGTCCCATTATCTTACTGAGTACCACCTCCTTAGTGATTGTGATTGTGTTAAGTTCCTCCCCCACTATAGCTCCTTGAGTATCCACCGTTGGAATATTGTTAGTGTCCTCTACCGTAAAGACTGATACAAAATATTTGTTCAGAGTTTCTGCCATCTCCATGTTCCCCATTACTAATTCCCCGGTCTCGTCCTCTAAGGGACCAACATTTACTTTCGCCACCCTTTTCTTTTTTATATTCCTATTGAAACTCTTGCTAACTGTTTTTATATTTCATGCTAGTTTGCTTCCACTCTAAAAGTGAATTCTCAGGTGACTGAACAGTCCAATTACTGTCCCTGTCACAGGTGGGACAGATAGTCGTTGAAGGAAAGGGAAGGGTGGGACTGGTTTTCCGCATGCTCCTTCCGCTGCCTGCGCTTGTTTTCTGCATGCTCTCGGCGATGAGACTCTAGGTGCTCAGCGCCCTCCCGGATGCACTTCCTCCACTTAGGGCGATCTTTGGCCAGGGACTCCCAGGTGTCGGTGGGAATGTTGCACTTTATCAGGGAGGCTTTGAGGGTGTCCATGAAACATTTCCTCTGCCCACCTGGGGATTGTTTGCCGTGTAGGAGTTCCGACTAGAGCACTTGCTTTGGGAGTCTTATGTTGTGCATGCAGACAATGTGGCCCACCCAACGGAGCTGGTCAAGTGTGGTCAGTGCTTCGATGCTGGGGATGTTGGCCTGATCGAGAACACCGACGTGGTGCGTCTATCCTCCCAGAGGATTTACAGATTCTTGCAGGGACATCGTTGGTGGTATTTCTACAGCGATTTGAGGTGTCCACTGTACATGGTCCATGTCTCTGAGCCAGATAAGAGGGCGGGTATCACTACAGCCCTGTAGACCATGAGCTTGGTAACAGATTTGAGGGCCTGGTCTTCGAATACTCTCTTCCTCAGGCGGCCGAAGGCTGCACTGGCGCACTGGAGGCGGTGTTGAACATCGTCGTTGATGTCTGCCCTTGCTGATAGTAGGTTCCCGAGGAGAGGAAAATGGTCCACGTTGTCCAAGGCCACGCTGTGGATCTTGATGACTGGAGGGCAGTGCTGTGTGGTGGGGGCAGGTTGGTGGAGGACCTTCTTCTGGAAAGGCAAACCAGAAGAAGAACGCCGCCTCCATGGAGTTGGTTTCGCCATCAAGAACGAGCTGGTCAACCGCCTCAGAGACTCCCCCTGCAGGATTAGCGAACGTCTCATGACTCTCCGACTCACCCTATCCCAGAACCAGTAAGCCCCAACACTCGACGCAACAGATGAGGTCAAAGAGGGACTCTACTCCAGCCTTGAACAATCCCTGTCCCGCGTCCCTACGGACGACAAACTGATCCTCCTCGGTGACTTCAACGCCAGGGTCGATAAGGACACAGACCCCTGGGGAGGCGTGATCGGCAGAGAGGTGGTAGGGAAAACCAACTCCAACAATACCCTGCTCCTGACAAAATGCCTTGAACATGACCGTGTCATCACCAACACCTGTTTCGCCGGAGGGACAAGTACAAGGCATCGTGGCAACACCCTCGTTCCAAGCACTGGCACCTGCTCGACTATGTCATAATTCGAGCGAGGGATCACAAGGACGTGTGCATCACCCGCGCCATGACAGTAGCCAACGATCGCTGGACGGACCACCGCCTAATCCGTTCCGTCATAAATATTAATATAGCCCCAAAGCGACGACGGCAACAGAAGCAATGATGCAGAAAAATCAACGTCGGGCAGTAAAAGACCCAGCTAAGAGAGCCCTATGCAGCCAGTGCCTCACTGCCAACCTGGCGACCCTCGATGACCCCGAGACGCAGAATGCCCACAGCGCTTGGTCTGCCCTCCAGGCCTCCATAACCAGCGCCTGCGAAGAGATGCTCGGTCACTCAACCAGGAACACCAAGACTGGTTTTATGAGAATGACCAGGAGATCCAGGAGCTAATAAACCGCAAACGCAGGGCATTTCTGAACCTAAAGCAGCAACCCAACTTGGGAGCAGAAAAGCAGCTCTACAGACGGCTGAAGGTCGAGCTCCAACAAAAAATTTGCGACCTACAGATCAGGTGGTGGGTGGAGAAAGCACAGGAGATTCAGCAGCTGGCCGACAGCCATGACGTGCGAGGATTCTTTGTCGCAGTCAAATCCACCTACGACCCAAGCACCCAAGGCCCTACCCCACTGCTGGCCAAGAATGGGGAGACACTCATCAAGGACACTGAGGCAGTCAGAACCTGCTGGAAGGAGCACTTCGAAGATCTCCTTAACCGAGACTCTACCTTTGACACGAGTGTCCTTGACTCCATCCTGCAGCATACTACCCGCCACCATCTCAGCAAAATCCCAGTCCTGCACGAGGTACAAAAGGCCATCCGTCAGCTCAAGAACAACAAGCCATCAGGAGCAGATGGAATTCCCACTGAGGCACTAAAGTATGGCGGAGAGGCACTATTGGCGCAAATGCATGACCTCGCCTCTCTCATCTGGAAGGAGGAGAGCATGCCTGGAGATCTCAGATGCCGTAATCGTGACCATCTTTAAAAAAGGGGACAAGTCCAACTGCGGCAACTACAGAGGAATCTCCCTGTTATCAGCCATTGGGAAAGTCATTGCACAAATCCTCCTCAACCGTCTTCTCCCTGTGGCTGAAGAGCTCCTCCCGGAGTTACAGTGCGGATTTCGTACACTATGGGGTACAATGGACATGATCTTCACAGTGCGACAACTGCAAGAGAAATGCAGGGAACAGCACCAACCCTTGTACATGGCCTTCTTTGACCTCACAAAGGCCTTTGACACTGTCAACCGCGAGGAGCGTCTTCCTCCGTTTCGGCTGCCCCCAAAAGTTTGTTGCCATATTCTGCCTGCTCCATGACGACATGCAGGCCATGATCCTGACCAACGGATCCACCTCAGACCCAATCCATGTCCGGACCAGGGTCAAGCAGGGCTGCATCATCGCGTCAACCCTCTTCTCGATCTTCCTCACTGCAATTCTCGACCTCACACTCAACAAACTCCCCGCTGGAGTGGAACTAAATTATAGAACCAGTGGGAACCTGTTCAACCTTCGTTGCCTCCAGGCCAGGTCCAAGACTGTCCCATCCTCTGTCGTCGAGCTACAGTACGCGGACAACGCTTGCGTCTGCACACATTCAGAGGCTGAACTCCAAGCCATCGTCAACATCTTCACCGAGGTGTATGAAAGCATGGGCCTTACACTAAACATCCATAAGACAAAGGTCCTCCACCAACCTGACCCTGCCACACAGTCAACTGTATCTCATCATCAACACACACGAAACTGTACTCGTACACTAAGCTGCCATATGGTGTAAAGCTGCCCCAAAATCTTCCACGCTATGATAGATAGGATTTTGCAAAGGAGTTCCAAATTGTTTATTTAATCAAGATGATGGGCTCAATTTCCCCCAATTATCTGTGCCATTTTTTTGGAGTAAATTCAAATCTCCAAGTTTCCCTAAAGTTTCTGCGCGAGCGTAATTCACTTAGGTTGGGTTTTTTTAGGCTACGATTTTTTTATCCTGCCACCCGCGCCAATTCTGGCCATTTAAGCAAGTTTGGCCAGCTCCGATTTACCCCAATTTTTCTGAGGATGGCATATGTGACCACTCTGGAAAAACCTTCTGGATAGTTAACAAAATCGGCGCAGGCGCAGGTGCAGTTCCATGGTCCAGACAGCAGCAGCAGAGAGTGGGAGGGGCGGGGAGAGTTGGGAAACCCTTTCGGCCAGGGTCAGGAGCAGCACTCGGCACCGGGGGTGGGGAGCATGGGGGATAAACTTTTGGCAAAAACACTTCAATAATTTAATGCTGGGATGCTGCTGCAAGGTGCGAGGGGCCTGTGCAGGTTGCTGTGAGTGGCCAGAATGTGTTGTATGTTTCACTTTCCAGCCTCAGCCCGCAATGTGTCCCTCGTTACCCTGGCAACTCGATCTTTTTGGCACAGATCTTAGGCTCCACCCCCCATGCTAAAGGACAGGCTAGGCGGTGCCAAAATCAACAATTCTAACCGGGAAAGTTGGATGATTTTTTTGGGCGTAGTTGGGCCCCAAAAAAATGGCTTTGGGGAAAATTGAGCCCGATGTGCTGATCGCAACAAGCAGCGAGGAAGACTATCTGGAAGTGACGGATTTAGTGCTTCAAAGGTTGCATGCCCACAATGTCAAATTGAAAAGGAGCAAATGTTATTTTGTGCAGCCCGACGTTGTGTAGCTTGGTCTGAAAGTTGATGCAAATGGCTTGCAGCCAGTGAAGGGAAAGGTTGATGCTGACATCAATGCTCCAAAGCCACAGAACGTGTCTGAGTTAAGATCTTTCCTTGGAGTGGTCCAGTACTGCGCACGTTTCTGACCTGAGTTAGCGACCATGTTAGCTCCATTGCATGAGCTCCTCAAGAAGGATGTTCACTGGAAGTGGATGAAAGTGCAACAGGAAGTTTACGATGCTTGTAAGAGAAATCTCTCTAGTGATGCTCTACTTGTGCACTACGACAAAGAGTTAGCATGTGCTGTGTCCAGTTATGGTGTGAGAGCTGTCCTAAGCCACGTAATGGATGAGGCCAAGTGAAACCAATCGTGTTCACATCGCACACAGAGCGATAGAAACTGCCGCAAATTGAAAGGGAAGCACTTGCCATAGTGTTTGGAATCAAAAAATTACGTCAGTTCCTGATCGGCAGAAAGTTTATCTGATAACCCATCACAACCCACTCCTGGAAACATAGAAAATAGGTGCGGGAGTATTCAGCCCTTCGAGCCTGCACCACCATTCAATATGATCATGGCTGATCATGCAACTTCAGTACCACATTTCTGCTTTCTCTCCATATCCCTTGATCCTGTAAGGGCCACATCTAACTCCCTTTTGAATATATCTAACGAACTGGCCTCAACAACTTTCTGTGGTAGAGAATTCCACAGGTTCACAATTCTCTGAGTGAAGAAGTTTCTCCTCATCTCAGTCCTAAATGGCTTATCCCTTATCCTTAGACTATGTCCCCTGGTTCTGGACTTCCCCAACATCGGGAACATTCTTCCTGCATCTAATCTGTCCAATCCTGTCAGAAATTTATATGTTTCTATGAGATCCCCCCTCATTCTTCTAAATTCCAGTGAATATAAGCCTAGTCGATCCAGTCTTTCCTCATATGTTAGTCCTGCCATCCCGGGAATCAGTCTGGTGAACCTTAGCTGCACTCCCTCAATAGCAAGAATGTCCTTCCTCAGATTAGGAGACCAAAACTCTACACAATATTCAAGGTGTGGCTTCACCAAGGCCCTGAACAACTGCAGTAAGACCTCCCTGCTCCTATACTCAAATCCTCTCACTATGAAGGCCAACATGCCATTTGCCTTCTTCACCGCCTGCTGTACCTGCATGCCAACTTTCAATGACTGATGTACCATAAGGCCCAGGTCTCGTTGCACCTCCCCTTTTCCTAATCTGTCACCATTCAGATAATATTCTGCCTTCATGGTTTTGCCACCAAAGTGGATAACCTCACATTTATTCACATTATACTGCATCTGCCATGTATTTGCCCACTCACCTAACCTGTCCAAGTCACCCTGCAGCCTCTAAGCATCCTTCTCACAGCTCACACTGCCACCAAGTTTAGTGTCATCTGCAAACTTGGAGATATTACACTCAATTCCTTCATCTAAATCATTAATGTATATTGTAAATAGCTGGGGGCCCAGCACTGAGCCCTGCGGTACCCCACTAGTCATTGCTTGCGATTCTGAAAAGGACCTGTTTATTCCTATTCTTTGCTTCCTGTCTGCCAACCAGTTCTCTATCCACGTCAATACATTACCCCCAATACCATGTGCTTTAATTTTGCACATTAATCTCTTGTGTGGGACCGTGTCAAAAGCCTTTTGAAAGTCCAGATACACCACATCCACTGGTTCCCCCTTGTCCACTCTACTAGTTACATCCTCAAAAAATTCTAGAAGATTTGTCAAGCATGATTTCCCTTTCATAAATCCATGCTGACTTGGACCGATCCTGTCACTGCTTTCCAAATGCGCTGCTATTACATCTTTAATAATTGATTCCAACATTTTCCCCACTACCGATGTCAAGCTAATTCTATAATTCTATAATTCCCTGTTTTATCTCTCCATCCTTTTTTAAAAAGGTGGGTTATATTACCTACCCTCCAATCCATAGGAACTGATCTAGACTCTATCGAATGTTGGAAAATGACCACCAATGCATCTACTATTTCTAGGGCCACTTCCTTAAGTACTCTGGGATGCAGACTATCAGGCCCTGGGGATTTATCGGCCTTCAATCCCATCAATTTCCCTAACACAATTTCCTGACTAATAAGGATTTCCTTCAGTTCCTCTTTCTCGCTAGATCCTTGGTCCCCTCGTATTTCTGGAAAGTTATTTGTGTCTTCCTTAGTGAAAACAGAACCATAGTATTTGTTCAATTGGTCTGCCATTTCTTTGTTCCCAATTATAAATTCACCTGATTCTGACTGCAAGGGACCTACATTTGTCTTCACTAATCTTTTTCTCTTCTCATATCTATAGAAGCTTTTGCAGTCAGTTTTTATCTTTCCTGCAAGCTTACTCTTACACTCTATTTTCCCCCTCCTAATTAAACCCTTTGTCCTACTCTACTGAATTCTAAATTTCTCTCAGTCCTCAGGTTTGCTGCTTTTTCTGGCCAATTTATATGCCTCTTCCTTGGATTTAACACTATCTCTAATTTCCCTTGTTAGCCACGGTTGAGCCACCTTCCCCGTTTTATTTTTACGCCAGACAGGGATGTACAATTGTTGAAATTCATCCATGTGATTTTTAAATGTCTGCCATTGCCTATCCACCGTCAACCCTTTGAGTATCATTCGCCAGTCTATTCTAGCCAATTCATGTCTCATACCATCGAAGTTACCTTTCTTTAAGTTCAGGACCCTAGTCTCTGAATTAACTGTGTCACTCTCCATCTTAATGAAGAATTCTACCATATTATGGTCACTCTTCCTCAAGGGGTCTCGAACAACAAGACTGCTAATTAATCCTCTCTCATTACACAACACCCAGTCTAGGATGGCCAGTTCTCTAGTTGGTTCCTCGACATGTTGGTCTAGAAAACCATCCCTTATATACTCCAGGAAATCCTCTTCCACTATATTGCTACCAGTTTGGTTAGCCCAATCTATATGTAGATTCAAGTCACCCACGATAACTGCTGTACCTTTATTGCACGCATCCCTTATTTCCTGTTTGATACCATCCACAACCTCACTATTACTGTTTGGTGGTCTGTACACAACTCCCACGAGTGTTTTCTGCCCTTTGGTGTTCCGCAGCTCTACCCATACCGATTCCACATCATTTAAGCTAATATCCTTCCTTACTATTGCGTTAATCTCCTCTTTAACTAGTAACGCTACCCCACCTCCTTTTCCTTTCTGTCTATCCTTCCTGAATATTGAATACCTCTGGATGTTGAGTTCCCAGCCTTGGTCACCCTGGAGCCATGTCTCCGTAATCCCAATTACATCATATCCGTTAACAGCTATCTGCCCAGTTAATTCATTCACTGTTAATTTATTCCAAATGCTCCTCGCATTGAGACACAGAGCCTTCAGGCTTATTTTTTTAACACTCTTTGTCCTTTTAGAATTATGTTGTAATGTGTCCCTTTTTAATTTTTGCCCTTGATTTCTCTGCCCTCCACTTTTCCTTATCTCCTTTCTACCTTTTGCTTCTGCCCCCATTTTACTTCCCTCCGTCTCCCTGCATAGATTCCCATCCCCCTGCCATATTAGTTTAAACCTCCCCAACAGCACTAGCAAACACTCCCCCTCGGACATCGGTTCTGGTCCTGCCCAGGTGCAGACCGCCCGGTTTGTATTGGTCCCACCTCCCCCAGAACCGGTTCCAATGTCCCAGAAATTTGAATCCCTCCCTCTTGCACCATTCCTCAAGCCACGTATTCTTCTTAACTGTCCTATTTCTACTCTGACTAGCACGTGGCACTGGTAGCAATCCTGAGATTACTACCTTTGAGGTCCTACTTTTTAATTTAGAGCGTTGGTGCGATGACACAGCCTTGCTTGACCCCGGTCTGCACTTGTATTGGGTCTGTGATGGATCTGTTGATAAGAATCACGGCTTGCATGTCATTGTGAAGCAGACGAAGAATTTTTGAGGACAGCCGAATTTGAGAAGGACACTCCATAATCCCTCACGGTTCACAGAGTCGAAGGTCTTTGTGAGGTCAAAGAAAGCCATGTATAGAGGTTGATGCTGCTCCCTACATTTCTCTAGGATTTGTCGCACGGTGAAGATCATGTCGATTGTGCCCCTGAGTGGGCGGAACCCGTATTGCGACTCTGGGAGGAACGCTTCAGCCACTGGGAGGAGACGACTGAGGAGGATTCTTGCGATGATATTCCCTGCGGTAGACAGCAGGGAAACTCCACTGTAATTACTGCAGTCAGACTTGAAGATAGTCACGATTACGGCGTCTCTGAGATCTCCTGGCATGCTCTCCTCCTTTCAGAGAAGAGAGTTGAGGTCATGGATTTGCACCGAGAGTACTTCTCCGCCATGCTTTAGTACTTCGGCGGGGATTCCATCTGCTCCTGAGGCCTTGTTTTTCAGTTGTCCTTTTCAACCTCATGTCGGGCTGGGATTGTGCTGAGGTGGTGATGAGTAGCATGCTGTGGGACGGAGTCAAGGACACTGACGTCGAAAACAGAGCCTCAGTTAAGGAGATCCTCGAAGTGCTCCTTCCAGCGGCACTGACTGCCTCTGTCCTTGATCAGCAACTCTCCGTTCTTGGCTCTCAGTGGAACAGGACCTTGAGTGCTTGGGCCGTAGGTGGACTTGACTGTGCTAAAAAGTCCATGCATATTGTGACTGGGCCTTACATTAAACATCAGTAAGACAAAGGTTCTCTACCAACCGCCACATAGTACTGCTCCCCGATTATCAAGATCCTTGACGAGATCTTGGACAATGTGGACCACTTCCCATACCTTGGGAGCATACTATCACCAAGGACAGACATCGATGACGAAGTCCAACACCGTCTTCAGTGTGCCAGTGCAGCCTTCGGCTGCCTGAGGAAAAGAATGTCTGAAGACCAGGATCTCAAACCCGGTACCAAGCTCATGGTCTACAGAGCAGTCGTGATACCTGCCCTCCTATATGCTTCGGAGGCATGGACTATGTACAATAGGCACCTCAAAGCACTGGAGAAGTACCACCAACACTGCCTCCGCAAAATCCTGCAAATTCATTGGCAGGATAGGCACACCAACATCAGCATTCTCTCTCAGGCCAACATCCCCAGCATCGAGGCATTGACTACGCTTAATGAGCTCTAATGGATGGGCCACAACGTTCTCATGCCCGTTACTAGATTCCCGAAACAAGCACTCTACTCTGAGCTACGTCACGGCAGGTGAACCCCAGGAGGGCAGAGAAAACACTTCAAGGACACCTTCAAAGCCTCCTTGAAAAAAATGTAACATCCCCACCAACTCTTGGGAATCCCTGGCCCAAGACCGCTCAAAGTAGAGGAGAAGCATCTGAGAAGGCGCCGAACACTTCGAGTCTCTTCGTCGGGAGCACGCGGAAGCCAAGTAGAAACAGCGGAAGAAGCGTACGGCAACCCAAGCACCCCACCCACCTGTCCCTCCAACCACCATCCGATGCACTTGTGATAGAGACTAGAGATCCCGCATTGGTCTCACCTTAGAACTAATTTTAGTGTGGAAGCAAGTCATCCTTGACTCCGGGGGACTGCATAAGAAGAGAAGAGATGAGACTCAAAAGGACTCAGTATTGAAACGGGTATATGAAAAGACCTTGAATGGATCGTCGGGATGAAATCAATTGCAAGAAGCTTTTTTTCTGGTCGGGATTGGACAGCAATTTTGAATCACTTGTCAGCAAAATGGATTGAAGTGAAACATATGGGTTCAAACAAGTCTGAGATAAAAACAGTTCCGAACCATAACAAAACAGCCCAAAAACTGGTTCAACACCAAAACCTGTTATTAAACTGGCTTTTTAGTTCATTTCAAAAAAAAAGCCAGGAGTTTTTATTATGTGATACATGTAATGCTGAGAAAGGTGGGACCATAGTTTTGTTGTATTTGAGAGGAAAATACATACATTTTTTTAAAGGGGAAAAGCAGAGTAATGTATTGTCACATGGTTGGTCACATGGCTTAGTATGAGCATGCTCAGTTAGCTCTGGCCTAATAAAGGACTGGCAACTCATCGTGTCTCTGTC
Organism: Pristiophorus japonicus; assembly: GCF_044704955.1. Taxonomy (NCBI): domain Eukaryota; kingdom Metazoa; phylum Chordata; class Chondrichthyes; family Pristiophoridae; genus Pristiophorus; species Pristiophorus japonicus. The sequence goes on from NC_091993.1 coordinate 54,468,802, forward strand.
CTTCATTTGTTCTACCAAATATATTACATTTGGCAGCACCAGAGGCTGTCGCAACTAATCTGACTGGTTGGAGGACAGGATTTGAGCTGATCATAACTAATCAAACTTTAGTTTTTTCCACTGTTCATTATGCATAAACTTGAAACATAAAAGGTTAAAATGAGCTGATAGCTTCTGTCAGTTACTGTTTCAAATGTACAGACGCACAAACACACACACAGTCACACATGCAGACACAGGCACACACTCGCACGCACAAAGACACGTGCAGACACACAGACACATGCACACACTCGCAGGCACAAACACGCACAGTCACACATGCAGACACATGCAAACACTCGCACGCACAAACCCACGTGCAGACATGCACTCTGACACACGATTGGACGCACAGAGACATTCGCAGAGATGCGCACACACAGACACTCAAGCACAAACACATATGCACAGGCACGCACACACAAACACACACACAGGCACGCACAGACACGCAGTGATGCACATGCACAAACATGCACATAAACATGCACAGGCACACACAGACACCGTAGAGATGCACACGCACAAACACACACACAGACACGCACGCACAAATGCACGCAGAGATGCGCATGAAGACACGCACACAGACACATGTACAGACGTGCAAGCACAGACACACACGTCGCACAGACACATACACACCGCACATACATGAATAGACACACACACAGACATACACGAATACAGGCACACACGTGTAATATAGCTCCACCAAGTGGACTACTGCTCCACCTCGTGGTCTACTGTGGTAATGCAACTGCTGCTGTAAATACAATAAAAGACACATGATGTACTGGAGTCATCTTGTAGTGTGTTGTTAGTGATGTTGAAAGAAGATATCACAACACGCATACACACAGATGCACATAGACATACACGAATACAGACACACCGGAATACAGACACACACACAAGCACACATGCAAGTAAACAAGTTTACCCAAAATTAGGAAAAAGAAAAATGCAAAATACTGTAAATGTGAAATCAAAAACAGAAAGTGCCAGAAATACACAGCATCTCTGAGGAGCAAAGGGTAGGTTAAATGTCAGGCTTGGAAAGAAAGAAGATTTTCATTTATATAGCACCTTTCACAACCTCAGGACCTCTAAGGTGCTTTACAGCAATGATGCACTTTTAAAATGTAGTCAACTGTTGTCAGAAATATGGCAGCCAATTTGCGCACAGCTAGCTCCCACAAACAGCAATGAAATAATGAGCAGATAATATGTATTTTTAGTGATGTTGATTGAGGGATAAATATTGGCCAGGACACCGAGGTGAGCTCCCCTGCTCTTATTCAAAATAGTGCCATGGGATCTTTTATGTCCACCCGAGAGAGCAGTTATGGCCTTGGATTAGTGTCTCATCCAAAAGACGGCACCCACGAAATGCAGCGCTCCCTCAATACTGCACTGGAGTGTCAGCCTAGATTTTTTGTGCTCAAATCTCTGGTATGAGTCTTGAACTCCAACCTTCTGACTCAGGACAGAGTGCTACCCACTGAGCCACGGCTGAAACAGCCTTGGATCAGTTAGTTGGTAGCACTCTCTTCTCTTAAATCAGAAGGCCCCACTCCAGAGCACATAATCTAAACTGACATCTCAGTGCAGTACTGAAGGATTGCTGCACAATGTGGGAAGTGCAATCTTTCAGACGAGACGTTAAATGAATGCCTTGTCCACCTGTTCAGGTGGATGTCATCGATCCGATGACACTGTTCAAAGGAGAACATGGAGCTGTCCCTGTGCTGACCAATATTTATCCCTCAATCCACACCACCAAAGCACAGGCCTTACTGTGTGCTGTGTTTACCTACAGAGCAACTTTGATTACACTTTAATAATAATCCATCACTGTAAAGTGCTTTGGGATTCCTAAGGAGATGAAAGGCACTGTATTCATGCAAGTTTCTTCATTTTGACCTTTAACAATTTAGGGCTTTGATGAACGATCCCTGCCTGAAAAATGAACCTGTCCTTACTCCTTTAGAGGCTGACAGATCGGGTGTACTTCCAGTATTTTTTGCTTTCAATTCATTCTGATTTTGTTTGGAGAATCGCTGAACACAGGTCTCTCCAGAAGCCATAAACTATATGGTAAAATACAAAAGGGGAGATGGAGAGGCTATGTCAGGCATTCAGAGCGAGTGCCTAGGGTTTCCTCACTACACAAGCTCTTTGGTTACCAGATCCACACCTTAAACCTTTTGAGTTCAAAAGCCTAATTATTTTAAAGGAAGTTTAATCATAGGCCAGCCACTGCATGACACTGATCTGATTTTGAAACCTCTATTTATAATGTGTAATGTAAAGTTCCCTGTTACTGCCTGTGTCGGAGAAACTGAGGCACGGTATAATTTGACTAATATTGGGACAGTTATAATCCAAGCTCCCAGGAGTGGAAATGTAGAGGAGGGATTGTGGAGCTGCCCACTTTAACTAGGACCCTGCTGTGTAATCCGGGCTCTGTATTTGGCAGTGTTAGGGGAGAGGGGTTAAGTGGAGTTGCCCATTTACACTGGGATTCAGGGGTTGGATTGTCAGGGTTCAGATTGCCAGGGTTCAGGGGTTGGATTGTCAGGGTTCAGAGGTCAGGTTGTTAGGGTTCAGGTTGCCAGGGTTCAAGGGTCGGATTGACGGTATTCAGGGGTTGGGTTGTCAGGGTTCAGGGGTTGGATTGTCAGGGTTCAGGGATCGGGTTGTCAGAGTTCAGGGGTTGGATTGTCAGGGTTCAGGGGTTGGATTGTCGGTGTTCAGGGGTTAGGTTGCCAGGATTCAGGGGTTTGGTTGTGAGGGTTCAGATTGCCAGGGTTCAGGGGTTGGATTGTCAGGGTTCAGGGGTTGGGTTGTCAGGGTTCAGGGGTTGGATTGTCAGGGTTCAGGGGTTGGATTGTCAGAGTTCAGGGGTTGGGTTGTCAGGGTTCAGGGGTTGGATTGTCAGGGGTTGGGTTGTCAGGGTTCAGGGGTTGGATTGTCAGGGTTCAGGGGTTGGATTGTCGGTGTTCAAGGGTTGGATTGTCAGGGTTCAGGGGTTGGGTTGTCAGGGTTCAGCAGTTGGATTGTCAGGGTTCAGGGGTTGGAATGTCAGGGTTCAGGGGTTGGATTGTCGGTGTTCAGGGGTTGGATTGTCAGGGTTCAGGGGTTGGGTTGTCAGGGTTCAGGGGTTGGATTGTCAGGGTTCAGCAGTTGGATTGTCGGTGTTCAGGGGTTGGAATGTCAGGGTTCAGGGGTTGGATTGTCAGGGTGCAGCAGTTGGGTTGTCAGGGTTCAGGGGTTGGATTGTCAGGGTTCAGGGGTTGGGTTGTCAGGGTTCAGGGGTTGGATTGTCAGGGTTCAGCAGTTGGATTGTCGGTGTTCAGGGGTTGGATTGTCAGGGTTCAGGGGTTGGGTTGTCAGGGTTCAGCAGTTGGATTGTCGGTGTTCAGGGGTTGGAATGTCAGGGTTCAAGGGTTGGATTGTCGGTGTTCAGGGGTTGGAATGTCAGGGTTCAAGGGTTGGGTTGTCAGGGTTCAGGGGTCGGGTTGTCAGGGTCCAGGGGCTGGGTTGTCAGGGTTCAGCAGTTGGATTGTCAGGGTTCAGGGGTTGGGTTGTCAGGGTTCAGGGGTTGGATTGTCGGTGTTCAGGGGTTGGATTGTCAGGGTTCAGAGGTTGGGTTGTCAGGGTTCAGGGGTTGGATTGTCAGGGTTCAGGGGTTGGATTGTCAGGGTTCAGGGGTTGGATTGTCGGTGTTCAGGGGTTGGATTGTCAGGGTTCAGATTGCCAGGGTTCAGGGATTGGGTTGTCAGGGTTCAGGGGTTGGATTGTCAGGGTTCAGGGGTCGGGTTGTCAGGGTTCAGGGGTTGGATTGTCAGGGTTCAGGGGTTGGATTGTCGGTGTTCAGGGGTTAGGTTGCCAGGGTTCAGGGGTTTGGTTGTCAGTGTTCAGATTGCCAGTGTTCAGGGGTTGGATTGTCAGGGTTCAGGGGTTGGGTTGTCAGGGTTCAGAGTTTGGATTATCAGGGTTCAGGGATTGGGTTGTCAGGGTTCAGGGATTGGGTTGTCAGGGTTCAGGGGTTGGATTGTCAGGGTTCATGGGTTAGATTGTCAGGGTTCAGGGGTTGGATTGTCAGGGTTCAGGGGTTGGGTTTTCAGGGTTCAGATTGCCAGGTTTCAGGAGTTGGATTGTCAGGGTTCAGAGGTTGGATTGTCAGGGTTCAGGGGTTGGGTTGTCAGGGTTCAGGGGTTGGATTGTCAGGGTTCAGGAGTTGGATTGTCAGGGTTCAGAGGTTGGATTGTCAGGGTTCAGTGGTTGGATTGTCAGGGTTCAGGAGTTGGATTGTCAGGGTTCAGAGGTTGGATTGTCAGGATTCAGGGGTTGGGTTGTCAGGGTTCAGGGGTTGGGTTGCCAGGGTTCAGGGGTTGGGTTGTCAGGGTTTAGGGGTTGGTTTGTCAGGGTTCATGGGTTGGATTGTCAGGGTTCAGGGGTTGGGTTGTCAGGGTTCAGGGGTTGGGTTGCCAGGGTTCAGGGGTTGGGTTGTCAGGGTTTAGGGGTTGGTTTGTCAGGGTTCATGGGTTGGATTGTCAGGGTTCAGGGGTTGGATTGTCAGGGTTCAGGGGTTGGATTGTCAGAGTTCAGGGGTTGGATTGTCAGGGTTCAGGGGTTGGGTTGTCAGGGTTCAGGGGTTGGATTGTCAGGGTTCAGGGGTTGGATTGTCAGGGTTCAGGGGTTGGATTGTCAGAGTTCAGGGGTTGGATTGTCAGGGTTCAGGGGTTGGATTGTCAGGGTTCAGGGGCTGGGTTGTCAGGGTTAAGTGTAAGGATTGTCAGGGTTCAGTGGTTGGATTATCAGTGTTCAGGGATTGGGTTGTCAGGGTTTAGGAGCTGGGTTGTCAGGGTTCAGGGGTTGGATTGTCAGGTTTCAGAGGTTGGATTATCAGGGTTCAGGGATTGGGTTGTCAGGGTTCAGGGGTTGGATTGTCAAGGTTGATGGATTGGGTTGTCAGGGTTCAGGGGTTGGGTTATCTGGGTTCAGGAGTTGGGTTGTTAGGGTTCAGGGGTTGGATTGTCAGGGTTCAGGGGTTGGATTGTCAGGGTTCAGGGGTTGGATTGTCGGTGTTCAGGGGTTGGATTGTCAGGGTTCAGGGGTTGGATTGTCGGTGTTCAGGGGTTGGATTGTCAGGGTTCAGGGGTTGGATTGTCAGGGTTCAGGGGTTGGATTGTCAGGGTTCAGGGGTTGGATTGTCGGTGTTCAGGGGTTGGATTGTCGGTGTTCAGGGGTTGGATTGTCAGGGTTCAGGGGTTGGATTGTCGGTGTTCAGGGGTTGGATTGTCAGGGTTCAGGGGTTGGATTGTCAGGGTTCAGCAGTTGGATTGTCAGGGTTCAGGGGTTGGGTTGTCGGTGTTCAGGGGTTGGATTGTCAGGGTTCAGGGGTTGGATTGTCAGGGTTCAGGGGTTGGATTGTCAGGGTTCAGGGGTTGGATTGTCGGTGTTCAGGGGTTGGATTGTCAGGGTTCAGGGGTTGGATTGTCGGTGTTCAGGGGTTGGATTGTCAGGGTTCAGGGGTTGGATTGTCAGGGTTCAGGGATTGGATTGTCAGGGTTCAGGGGTTGGATTGTCAGGGTTCAGGGGTTAGATTGTCAGGGTTCAGGGGTTGGGTTGTTAGGGTTCAGGGGTTGGATTGTCGGTGTTCAGGGGTTGGATTGTCAGGGTTCAGGGGTTGGATTGTCAGGGTTCAGGGGTTGGGTTGTCAGGGTTCAGGGATTGGATTGTCAGGGTTCAGGGGTTGGGTTGTTAGGGTTCAGGGATTGGATTGTCAGGGTTCAGGGGTTGGGTTGTCAGGGTTCAGAGGTTGGATTGTCAGGGTTCAGAGGTTGGATTGTCGGTGTTCAGGGGCTGGGTTGTCAGGGTTCAGGGGTTGGATTGTCAGGGTTCAGAGGTTGGATTGTCAGGGTTCAGAGGTTGGATTGTCAGGGTTCAGAGGTTGGATTGTCGGTGTTCAGGGGCTGGGTTGTCAGGGTTCAGGGGTTGGGTTGTCATTGAGTTTATCTATTCATGCCAGCTTTGTGTCTGCCTCGATTCCCAGCATGGTCTGGTTAGCTGAACTGAGCCATGAAAGGCAGTCAGGGTGCAACAAATCACCTCAGCACCGTCGGAAATATGGATGGAAAAATCCGTCGCGATTCCTGCTCCTTACAATTCAATGTTGGGTTCGGACAGAAGCAGTGGACTGTGATGCCCCGTGGTTGAATAGGCATTCACAGTCAAATTTCACAAGTGAGCATCTGGCCATTGGAAGGGGATGGGAGAGTACCAGAGTGTGCTTTCCCCCTGAAACCCCCAATAAATCCCCACACCTTTAGGGAAGTGGGAAATGGAAGAAAGCAACCAAGAAAAAGGGTATCCTTTTTATATTAAATTTAAATAGGGGGGCCCAGGGGACTTCTGCGAGGGCTCATTCAGTGCCTTTCCCAGAATACCATTCACTGCCTTCCCCAATCATGGAGCGCTGTTTCTGTTATGTTCTGTTATAACTTCACAAGATTGTATACTGTAAGCTCAAACTGTTGTGACCATGGTCTCTTTAATGTAACTCCAGAGTGAGGAAGCACATGGTAGACTGCCTTTTATACCGGCCTGCCCAGGGTGTGCAGGTGACCCTTGGGTCTCCCAAAGGGTGCCCCCTGGTGGCAAGTCTTACACATTGGTAATGTTTACATACATAACATCATTCCCCCCCAAAGTCTTAGATACAAGTTATTTACAAGTTGAGGTGATCCGGGGCTCTGCGTTCCCGGGTTGATCGCCTGAGTTAAAGTCCTGGCCTGGGTGAGTCGGTCGGATCATTGCTGCACTGCAACGCGGCTGGTCTGATCGGACTGTCGGGCATGGTGGGTTCATCCTCGTGGTTGACCATGAGATCGATTGCTGGTTGGGTGTGTGTGGGTGGATCAATGATTGTAATGTCCTCTTTAAACTGTTCTTAGATGTCGGTGAACCGCAGTTTGGTCTGATCCAAGTGCTTTCTGCACATTTGTCCGTTCAAAGGTTTGACAACAAACACTCTATTCCCCTCCTTGACTAACACAGTGCCAGCAACCCATTTGGGATCATGACCGTAATTAAGAACAAACACGGGATCATTAACTTCAATGTCGCGTGATACAGCCGCGCGATCGTGGTACATGTTATGTCGGTGACGCCGGGTTTCTACATGATCATTGAGATCTGGGTGGACTAAGGAGAGCCTGGTTTTGAGTGCTCTCTTCATTAACAATTCTGCAGGGGAACCCCGGTAAGTGAGTGGGGTCGCGTGCGGTAGCTGAGCAGAATCCGAGATAACCGGGTCTGTAGGGAACCGTCTGTCACGCGTTTCAAGCTTTGCTTGATGGTTTGGACTGCCCGTTCCACTTGACCATTGAATGCGGGCTTAAACGGGGAAGACTTGACATGCTTGATGCCATTGCGGGTCATGAACTCGTTGAATTCCGAGCTGGTGAAGCATGGTTCATTGTCACTAACAAGGACGTCGGGCAAACCATGGATGGCAAACATGGCCCGGAGACTTTCAATAGTGTCAGTAGACGTACATGATGACATTATTATACATTCAATCCATTTAGAGTAAGCGTCCACTGCTACTAGGAACATCTTTCCTAGAAAGGGGCCAGACTCAGTGGGGCCTCCCTTGGTGCATTGCTTAATTGTAAGCAAGTGTTGCATTGGTGTAAGCATGACTCCAATTCCGAGTCAATGCCGGGCCACCAAACATGTGACCTGACAATAGCCTTCATCATTACTATGCCTGGGTGGGTACTGTTAAGGTCACGTATAAACATTTCCCTGCCTCTTTTTGGCAAAATTACACGATTCCCCCATAGGAGGCAATCCAAATGGATGGACATTTCGTCTTTGCATCGGTGGAGCGGCTTAATTTCTCTTGCATTTCCCCTGGGACCACCGACCAGCTCCCATTGAGGACACAGCTTTTTACCAGTGATAGCACCGAGTCCTGGATAGTCCATGTCCTGATCTGGCGAGCCATCACGGGTGACCCCTTGCTCTCAAAAGCATCCATTACAAGAAGCAAGTCTGCGGGTTGCGCCATTTCCACCCCGGTGGTGGGCAATGGTAGCCGACTGAGGACATCAGCACAGTTCTCAGTGCCTTGTCTGTGGTGGATTACATAATCATATGCAGATAACGTTAGTGCCATCTTTGGATGCGGGACAAAGCATTGATGTTAATACCGTTACTTTCTGAGAACAACGAAATGAGTGGCTTGTGGTCGGTTTTGAGCTCAAGCTGGAGTCCAAATAAGTATTGGTGCATTTTCTTAACCCCGTAAACGCATGCTAATGCTTCTTTCTCAACCATACTGTCGGCTCTTTCAGCCTTAGATTACTTCTGGACGCATAACGCATATGCAGTTTGCCTGACCCATTGGCTTGCTGTAACACACAACCGACCCCGTATGAAGATGCATCACAAGCTAGTACTAAAGGTTTACATGGGTCATACAATACAAATAATTTGTTAGAACATTGCAGGTTTCTGGCCTTGTAAAAGACTGTCTCTTGAGATTTACCCCAAACCCAGTCGTCAACCTTGCGTAGCAATAAATGCAATAGTTCCAGCAAAGTGCTCAACCCCGGTAGAAAGTTACCAAAATAGTTGCGGAGTCCCAGGAACGAACACAGCTGCGTCACATTCTTGATGGCCTCCGTCTTGGAGTCCGTGGGTCTGATGCCGTCCGCCGCAATCTTTCTCCCTAGAGATTCGACCTCTGGCGCCAGGAAAACACACTCTGTCCAGTCGCTTGAGAATCTCTTCCAGGTTGTGCAAGTGTTCGGTGGTGTTGTGGCCAGTGATCAAAATGTCGTCTGGAAACACCACAGTGTGCGGAACCGATTTCAGCAGACTCTCCATGTTCCTCTGGAAGATGGCCACAGCTGAGCGAATCCCAAAGGGGCATCTGTGGTATATCAACAGTTCTCTGTGGGTGTTGATACACATCAGTTTTTTCGGCGGTTCAGCCAGCTCCTGTGTCATGTAAGCAGAGGGTTAGATCCAGCTTGGTGAACGACTTCCCCCCCTGCTAGTGTTGCAAACAGGTCATCCGCTTTGGGTAGCGAGTACTGGTCCTGTAACGAGACTCGGCTGATCGTTACCTTGTAGTCCCCGCAGATTCTGACCGTCCCGTCAGTCTTCAACACTGGAACAATTGGACTGGCCCACTCGTTGAACTAGACTGCCGATATGATCCCCTCTCGTTGAAGTCTGTCCAGCTCAATCTCGACTTTCTCTCGCATCATGTATGGAACCGCTCGGGCCTTGTGATGAACGGGTCATGCATCAGGGACTAGATGGATCTGCACTTTGGTGCCTTGAAGTTGCCGATGCCTGGCTCGAATAACGACGGGAATTTGTTTAGCACTTGGGTGCACGAGGCGTCATCCACCAAAGACAGTGCTTTGATGTCATCCTAGTTCCATCGGATCTTTCCTAGCCAGCTTCTGCCGAACAGCGTTGGGCCATCGCCTGGTACAATCCATAGTGGTAAATCATGCACAGCTCCATCGTACGATACCTTCACTGCCGCACTCCCAATGACTGGTGTGAGCTCTTTGGTGTAAGTGCACAGCTTGTTGTGGATCAGACTTAGTTTTAGCCTTTGTGCCTTGTTGCCCCACAGTTTCTCAAAAGCCTTCTGGCTTATAATTGACTGACTCGCCCCCGTGTCCAATTCCATGGAAACTGGAATGCCATTTAATTTGACTTTTAACATTATCGGAGGGCTTTTGGTGGTGAAGGTGTGTGCCCCATACACTTCCTCTTCAGCCTCGGGTTGAGTTGCCTCTCTGACTCGTTCAGCGTGATCTGCGCCGGATCAGACATCTTCTGCCGACTCTGCCACGTGGTGAGTCGCAGCACGTCTGCACATTCGCTGGAGGTGCCCCATTGTTCCACAGCCCTTGCACACGTAGTGCTTGAATCGACATTGATGGGCTCGATGATTACCCCCGCAGCGCCAACATGGTGCTAATGGATTCGCATTCACGCCCCACGGCAGACTCTGAGTCATCCTAGGTCTGGCCTCTGCGGGTGTGTAGGCCCTGCCATGTACAGTTCTGCCTGCTGAAGGCATTATTTTATGTACAGAACTTGCCGGTGAGTTTCGATGCTGCAATGATATCTGTTTAGTGTTATCGTTCGTGGACATAAAAGCCTGGGCTATCGTGATGGCCTTGCTCAGATCTAGGGATTCGGCAGACAGCAGTTTGCAAGAATGAACTCGTGGCCGATTCCAAGCATGAAAAAATCCCAGAACACTTCCCCCAAAAATCCAGCAAATACGTACGGTCCCACAAGGCGATTTAGTTCGGCGACAGAGCTCGCCACGTCCTGGCCCTCGGAGCGATGGTGCGTATAAAAGCGATACCTGGCCATCAAGATGCTCTCCTTCGGTTTGAGGTGTTCCCGAACCAGTGTGCACAACTCTTCATATGTCTTCTCCCTTTGTTTTGGTGGTGCTAGCAGATCTTTGATGAGGCCATATATCGTGGACCCGCAAATGGTGAGGAGAATCGCCCTGCGCTTGATCGCGGTTTCTTCCTTTTCCAGCTCGTTGGCCACGAAGTACTGGTCAAGATGCTCAACGAAGGCTTCCCAATCATCACCCTCAACAAATCTCTCAAGAATACCTCCAGCGAATGTGCAGACATGCTGCGACTCACCACGTGGCAGAGTCAGCAGAAGATGACCGATCCGGCGCAGATCACGCTGAACGAATAAGAGAGGCAACTCAACCTGAGGCTGAAGAGGAAGTGTATGGGGTACATACCTTCACCACCAAAAGCCCTCCGATAATGTTAAAAGTCAAATTAAATGGCATTCCAGTTTCCATGGAATTGGACACGGGGGGGCAGCCATAACTGCGTGAAAGTTCGTGATCTGTTACTCGTCGCCAATTGTTATGTTCAGAATAACTCCACAAGACTGTATATTGTAAGCTCAAACTGTTGTGACCATGGTCTCTTTATTGTAACTCCAGAGTGAGGAAGCAGCATGGTAGACTGCCTTTTATACCTGCTTGCCCAGGGTGTGCAGGTGACCCATGGGTCTCCCACAGGTGCGCCCCCTGGTGGCAAGTGTTACACATTGGTAATGTTTACATACATAACAATTTCCATGTATCACTGTTTCTGCTTTTAATTGCCAGACCAGTTTGGATCTAGACAGCCAATTTATAATTCATTCCAGGAGCTTTATACTTTGCTTAAAGTCTCCGATGCAGAACTTTAGCGAATATGTGCGGGTTCAGTGGGTCAATCACCTGCTCTAAGAATTCCAGCAGATGTCTGCGGCATGGCCCATTCCTCTCAGTGCATGTTGATTCCTTTTCACCTCTGAACCCTGGTAATATGCTGTCTGACTCATCCTGAATTCTCGATTGGTGACTTTACTGGTTTTGTAGAGTGGGTGAGCGTCCTCGTGCACTGAGGTGGGGATGTGGGGATCGCCCCATTTCAATCGAGCAGAGGCAAGGAGATCGAGAATGAAGCTAGCCACAAGCGTCAGATAGAGCTTCCCGGTGCCCTTGATTTTGGCTCGGTGTGAACTGGTAAGGGGAGGAAAAGTACCGTAGAAGGCTTAGCTTTCCCAAAAGTTTAGATGTGTGCTCTATGGAGCCCTTCAGATCAGAAAGCCCCAGGTCGGTGCTCAATTAACTGATCACATCGGGGTTGCAGTGCTATAATTGGGCTCAGTGCCCTTGGGCTAGATAGGGTTAAACAAAAGTCACAACCAGGCTCCGGCTGCTGATCATTATCCTCTGACTCCTGCTCGGAAGAGTAGGCATGAAAAGTGGATGGAACACACAGGCAGGCTCGGTTCCGATGCCCTTCATGGTAGAATAGCACAGCGACACTCACTGTTTCGAATTTAGAATTCTCATCCTCGTGTTCAAATCTCTCCATGGTATCCTCCTTCCTTAGCTCTGTAACCCCCTACAACCCTGAGAGAAGTCTGCATTCCTCCAACTCTGGCCTCTTGTGCAACCACCACTTCCTTCATCCCAACATCGGTGGCTGTGCTTTCAGTTGACTCAGCCTTCAGCTCTGGAATTCCCTCCCTAAACCTCTCCACCACTCTCTCCTCCTTTAAGGCGCTCCTTAAAACCTACCTCTTTGACCAAGCTTTTGGTCACTTGTCCTAATGTCTCAATCTTTGGCTCGGTGCTAAACTTTACACATTACAACAGTGACTACACTCCAAAAGTACTTCATTGGCTGTGAAGCACTTTGAGATGTCAGGTGGTCATGAAAGGTGCTATATAAATGCAAGTCTTTCTTTCTTTGTTTCATAAAGCTTTTGTGAAGCACTTTGGGACATTTTCCTACGTTAAAGGCGCTATATAAATGCAAGTTATTGTTGTTTGAGCTTGAACATGACGAATAGGCAATGTGCAAGGTGCCAGAGCTGGTGGGCATGGAACCATCTCCCAATAACAATCAGCACCTTCAGGACAGGAGCATAGAATTATATCGCACAGAAGGAGGCCAGTCAGCTCATCATCACTGTGCCGGCTGAAAGAGTGATCCAATTAATGCCACTCCCCTACACTGCTGATTTTTCCTTTTCATGGATATATCCAATTCCCTTTTGGCTGCTGGCCCAAAGTTCAAAATATGTTAATTCAACGCAACAAAAGTTAAATCATACGTTAGCCTAGGCATCAGTCAAGGGCTGGAGGCTTGTGGCAGCTCAGCGAGTAAGGACGAGGCAACTGGGAACTGCCTGTGAAGAAGATTTTTTATTTTGACGATGAGGCCTGGTTGCCAACCCTCCTGGATTGCCCAGGAGTCTTCAGGAATTGAAGATTCATCTCCAGGACACTGCTTTGAGCAACTCGGAGCATTTAGACTGAACTGATTCGTGACACGGAGAAACAAAGGCCTTGGATCTTTCACACTCCAGATGTCACATTTCCAAAGTATTGTGTTCCTAACACAGGTGAGACTGCACACAGGGAGGTTAAAGTAACAGTGACCTCAGTCTTTAATAAGACACTCCAGAGAGAGGAACAGGCCTTAGGGGCCGGCTTATATATAGTGCTCCCAAGGGATGCTGGGATCCCTTGGGACTTCAGGGGATGCACTCCCTGGTGGCGGAATATGGGTTGGGCGTGATGGGTTCAATTTCCTGGTCCGGGGTGGTGTCGTTGATCCTTTGGGGGTGTGTTGTGGGCTCGAAAAAGGTGGTGTCTGCTGTGGGTTGTTCAGGGCAGTCTGTGAACCGCAGCCTCGTTTGGTCCAGGTGCTTTCTGCAAATTTGTCCATTATCTAGTTTGACTACAAACATCCTACTCCCTTCTTTAGCTATCACCGTGCCCGCAATCCACTTGGGATCATGTCCATAGTTTAGCACTATTCAGATCAATTTCCCGTGACAGAGTGGCACGACCATCGTTTACATTTTGTTGCTGCCGCCTGCTCTCTACCTGATCATACAGATTGGGGTGAACCAGCGAGAGTCTGGTTTTAAGTGTCCTTTTCATGAGTAGCTCAGCCGGGGGCACCCCTGTGAGCGAGTGGGGTCTCGTGCGGTAGCTGAGCAGTACTCGGGACAGGCAGGTTTGGAGTGAGCCTTCTGTGACTCGCTTAAGGCTCTGTTTGATTGTTTGTACTGACCGCTCTGCCTGCCCATTGGAGGCTGGTTTAAACGGGGCCGAGGTGACATGTTTGATCTCATTACGGGTCATGAATTCTTTAAATTCGGCACTGGTGAAACATGGCCCATTGTCACTGACCAGTATGTCAGGCAGGCCGTGGGTGGCAAACATGGCCCTCAGGCTTTCAATGGTGGTGGTGGCGGTGCTTACCGACATTATTTCACATTCAATCCATTTTGAAAAAGCATCCACCACCACCAGGAACATGTTACTGAGAAACAGGCCCGCATAGTCGACATGGATCCTCGATCATGGTCTGGAGGGCCAGGACCACAAACTTAGTGGTGCCTCTCTGGGCGTGTTGCTCAACTGAGCACACACGCGGCGTTGCCGTACACAGGACTCTAAGTCAGAGTCGATACTGGGCCACCACACGTGGGATCTGGCTATCGCTTTCATCATTACTATACCCGGGTGTGTGCTGTGGAGATCCGAGATGAACGTCTCCCTGCCCTTTTTGGGTAGCACTACGCGGTTACCCCACAATAGGCAGTCTGCCTGAATGGACAGCTCATCCTTTCGCCGCTGGAACGGCTTGATTAGCTCTTGCATTTCAACGGGGATGCTGGCCCAGCTCCCATGCAGTACACAGTTTTTTACTAGGGACAGCAGAGAATCTTGACTGGTCCAATTCCTAATCTGGCAGGCCATGACAGGTGATTTATCATTTTCAAACGCTTCCATGACCATCAACAAGTCTGTGGGCTGCGCCATTTCCACCCCCGTGGTGGGCAATGGTAGCCGACCTGAGAGCATCCGCACAGTTCTTGGTGCCTGGCCTGTGGCGGATGGGATAGTTATACGCTGATAGCGCGAGTGCCCACCTTTGTATGCGGGCTGAGGCATTAGTATTTATCCCCTTGTTTTCAGCGAACAGGGATATGAGGGACTTGTGATCGGTTTCCAGCTCAAATTTGAGGCCAAACAGGTACTGATGCATTTTCTTTACCTCGAACACACACGCTAATGCCTCTTTCTCAATCATGCTGTAGGCCCTCTCGGCCTTAGACAAGCTCCTGGAGGCATAGCCGACAGGTTGCAACTTCCCCGCAATGCAGGAAGCAGAGAGTCGGGATAAACGGGTCCTTTTCGGAATGGGAGGCAGTGACTAGTGGAGTGCCGCAGGGCTCAGTGCTGGGACCCCAGCTCTTTATAATATACATTAATAATTTAGATGAAGGAATTGAATGTAATATCTCCAAGTTTGCAGATGACACTAAACTGGGTGGCGGTGTGAGCTGTGAGGAGGATGCTAAGAGGCTGCAGGGTGATTTGGACAGGTTAGGTGAGTGGGCAAATGCATGGCAGATGCAGTATAATGTGGATAAATGTGGGGTTATCCACTTCGGAGGCAATAACACAAAGGCAGAATATTATCTGAATGGCAGCAGATTAGGAAAAGGGGAGGTGCAATGAGACCTGGGTGTCATGGTACATCGGTCATTGAAAGTGGGCATGCAGGTACAGCAGGCGGTGAAGAAGGCAAATGGCATGTTGGCCTTCATAGCAAGGGGATTTGAGTATAGGAGCAGGGAGGTCTTACTGCAATTGTACAGGACCTTGGTGAGGCCTCACCTGGAATATTGTGTTCAGTTTTGGTCTCCTAATCTGAGGAAGGACGTTCTTACTATTGAGGGAGTGCAGCGAAGGTTCACCAGACTGATTCCAGGGATGGCTGGACTGATGTATGAGGAGAGACTGGATCAACTGGGCCTTTATAAACTGGAGTTTAGAAGGATGAGAGGGGATCTCATAGAAACATATAAGATTCTGATGGGACAGGACAGGTTAGATACGGGAAGAATGTTCCAGATGTTGGGGAAGTCCAGAACCAGGGGACACAGTCTAAGGATAAGGGGTAGGCCATTTAGGACTGAGATGAGGAGAAACTTCTTCACTCAGAGAGTTGTTAACCTGTGGAATTCCCTGCCGCAGAGAGTTGTTGATGCCAGTTCATTGGATATATTCAAGAGGGAGTTAGATATGGCCCTTATGGCTAAAGGGATTGAGGGGTATGGAGAGAAAGCAGGAAAGGGGTACTGAGGTGAATGATCAGCCATGATCTTATTGAATGGTAGTGCAGGCTCGAAGGGCTGAATGGCCTACTTCTGCACCTATTTTCTATGTTTCTATATTAGCTTGTCGTAATACACACCCGACTCCGTATGACGACGCATAACACGCTAACACAAGTCTTTTACACGGGTTATACAATACCAGCAGCTTGTTGGAGCATAAAATGTTTCTGGCTTTCTCAAAAGCAATTACTTGGGTTTTTTTCCATACCCAGTTATCACCTTTACGCAATAACACATGTAGGGCCTCTAAGAGGGTGCTTAACCCCGGTAGGAAGTTACCAAAATAGTTGAGGAGTCCCAGGAACGACCACAGCTCCGTGATGTTGTGTGGCCTGGGCGCGTTCCTGATAGCCTCTGTCTTGGCGTCTGTGGGCCGAATGCCGTCCGCCGCGATCTTTCTCCCCAAAAACTCCACTTCTGTTGCCATGAAGACGCATTTTCGACCTCTTCAGCCGCAGCCCTACGCGATCCAGTCACTGGACGACCTCCTCCAGGTTTTGTAGGTGCTCAACGGTGTCCCGACCCGTGACCAATATGTCGTCCTGAAAAACCACCGTGCGTGGTACCGACTTGAGTAGGCTCTCCATGTTTCTCTGGAAGATCGCTGCAGCCGACCAAATTCCAAACGGGCATCTGTTGTAGATGAACAGTCCCTTGTGCGTGTTGATGCAGGTGAGGCCCTTCGAAGACTCCTCCAGCTCCTGCGTCATGTATGCCGAAGTCAGGTCGAGCTTGGTGAACATCTTGCCTCCCGCCAGCGTCGCAATGGCCTTACTGAGGGTCGGTGTCTCTACCTAAATATGCCTTAGGTAGCGGGTATTGATCCTGTAGCGAGAAACGATTAATAGTTACTTTATAATCGCCGCAAATCCTGACCGTGCCATCACTTTTGAGTACAGGAACAATCGGGCTGGCCCACTCGCTGAATTCCACTGGGGAGATGATGCCCTTG
Source organism: Pristiophorus japonicus (assembly GCF_044704955.1). NCBI lineage: Eukaryota > Metazoa > Chordata > Chondrichthyes > Pristiophoridae > Pristiophorus > Pristiophorus japonicus. The sequence continues at coordinate 54,485,585 of NC_091993.1, forward strand.
CGTTGCAGCCTGTCCAGCTCGATTTACAATCTCTCCCTCATCATGTGAGGTACCGCTCGTGCCTTGTGGTGAATGGGTCGTGCCTCTGGGACTAAGTGGATCCGCACCGTTGCCCCGGAAAAGTTTCCAATGCCTGGCACAAAAAGGGAAGGACATTTTTTAAGCACCTGGGTACATGAGGCCTCATCGACATGTGATAGCGCTCGGACGTCATCCCAGTTCCAGCGAATTTTGCCCAGCCAATTCCTTCCAAGCAGTGTGGAGCCATCGGCCGGGACAATCCAGAGTGGCAGTTCGTGCACCGTGCCCTCGTAGGTGACCTTGACCATGGCGCTGCCCAGGACAGTGATGAGCTCTTTGGTGTAGGTTCTCAGTTTCGTGTAGATGGGGCTCAGGGCTGGTCTGAGTGCCTTGTTGCACCACAGTCTCTCAAACATCTTTTTACTTATGATGGATTGGCTAGCGCCAGTGTCCAGTTCCATGGCTACGGGTAAGCCATTCAATTTTACGTTTAGCATTATAGGTGGACATTTCGTCGAAAATGTGTGCACCCCGTGTACTTCAGCATCTGCATTCTCTCTCTGAGGCTCGAAACTGCTCTGCCACGTGGTGGTTAGCAGCTTTTGCAGAGCTTGCAGCTCATCTGCAAGCTCGTTGGAGGTGCCCCATTGTTCCACAACTCTTGCAAACCTTTGAAGCGGCATGAATAGGCTGAATGGAAGCCTCCACAACGCAACAAGGTATGAACTGCCTTGCATTCATCCTTTGTTGCGGACTCTGAGTCAGCTGGGTTATCTGAGGCCTGCTGGCAGTTGCAGACTCGTGGTTTCTGCCCTGTACATTTCTGCTCGTAAACACAGTTCCAGTTATTTTATGAACATTGCTAGCACTTGTGTGCTGAGAGATGTGTTTGGTGTTATCACTGGTGGACATAAACGCCTGTGCTATCGCAATGGCCTTACTGAAGGTCGGTGTCTCTACATTCAAAAGTTTTCGTAGGATGGTCTCGTGGCCAATGCCCAGTACAAAAAAGTCTCTGAGCATCTGCTCCAGGTAGCCATCAAACTCACATTGTCCTGCAAATTGCCTTAGCTCAGCGACGTAGCTCGCCACTTCCTGACCTTTAGATCGCTGGCACGTGTAGAACCAATACCTCGCCATCAGCACGCTCTCCCTCGGGTTAAGATGCTCCCGAACCAGTGTTCACAGCTCCTCATACGACTTATGTGTGGGTTTCATCGGAGCCAGAAGATTCTTCATGAGGCTGTAGGTCGGTGCCCCGCAGACTGTGAGGAGGACCGCTCTCCTTTTTGCAGCGCTTCCTTCTCTGTCCAGCTCGTTGACTACAAAGTACTGGTCTAGCCATTCGACATAGGCTTCCCAGTCCTCACCCTCCGAGAACTTCTCCAGGATGCCCACAGTTTGCTGCATCTTTGCGTTGGATTCGTATACTTGTCGCCAGTTATTGTGTTCCTAAAATAGATGAGACTGCACTTAGGGAGGTTAAAGTAACAGTGACCTCAGTCTTTATTAAGACACTCCAGAGAGAGGAACAGACCTTAGGGGCCGGCTTATATACAGTGCTCCCAAGGGATGCTGGGATCCCTTGGGACTTCAGGGGATGCGCTCCCTGGTGGTGCAATATGGGAGTGCATGCTTTACAGATACGCAACACAAAGTGTCACACTTTGTGTTGGGTACAAGGCAATCTTAAAATAAAATCAATCATTTCATGGTACATGGGAATATAGGAACAGGACAGGCCCATTCAGCCCCTCGAGACAGTTACACAGGAACAGGACAGGCCCATTCAGCCCCTCGAGACAGTTACACAAGCACAGGAGGAGGCCCATTCAGCCCCTTGAGACAGTTACACAGTTACAGGAGGCCCATTCAGCGCCTCCAGTTACACAGGCACAGGAGGAGGCCATTCAGCCCTTCAAGCCTGTTCCACTGATAGCTAATCTGTACCTCAACTCCATTTAGCCATGTTTGCTCCATATACATTGTAAAATCTCAGAAAATAGATTGTGCTAACCAAACTGGTAGCAATACGGTGGAGGAGGATTTCCTGGAGTGTATAAGGGATGGTTTTCTGGACCAATATGTCGAGGAACCAACTAGAGAGCTGGCCTTCCTAGACTGGGTGTTGTGTAATGAGAGAGGATTAATTCGCAATCTTGTTGTGTGAGGCCGCTTGGGGAAGATGGAGAGTGACACAGTTAATTCAGAGACTAGGTTCCTGAACATAAAGAAAGGTAACTTCGATGGTATAAGACATGAATTGGCTAGGATAGACTGGCGAATGATACTCAAAGGGTTGACGGTGGATAAGCAACGGCAGACATTTAAAGATCACATGGATGAACTTCAACAATTGTACATCCCTGTCCAGCGTAAAAATAAAACGGGGAAGGTGGCCCAACCGTGGCTAACAAGGGAAATTAGGGATAGTGTTAAATCCAAGGAAGAGGCATATAAATTGGCCAGAAAAAGCAGCAAACCTGAGGACTGAGAGAAATTTAGAATTCAGCAGAGGAGAACAAAGGGTTTAATTAGGAGGGAGAAAATAGAGTATGAGAGTAAGCTTGTAGGAAAGATAAAAACTGACTGCAAAAGCTTCTATAGATATGTGACGAGAAAAAATTAGTGAAGACAAATATAGGTCCCTTGCAGTCAGAATCAGGTGAATTTATAATGGGGAACAAAGAAATTGAACAAATACTTTGGTTCTGCCTTCACTAAGGAAGACACAAATAACCTTCTGGAAAAACGAGGGGACCAAGGGTTTAGTGAGAAGGAGGAACTGAATGAAATCCTTATTTGTCAGGAAATTGTGTTAGGGAAATTGATGGGATTGAAGGCCGATAAATCCCCAGGGCCTGATAGTCTGCATCCCAGAGTACTTAAGGAAGTGGCCCTAGAAATAGTAGATGCATTGGTGGTCATTTTCCAATATTCTATAGACTCTGGATCAGTTCCTATGAATTGGAGGGTAGGTAATATAACCCCACTTTTTAATAAAAGGAAAGAGAAAACAGGGAATTATAGACGGTTAGCCTGACATCGGTAGTAGGGAAAATATTGGAATCAATTATTAAAGATGTAATAGCAGCGCATTTGGAAAGCAGTGACAGGATCGGTCCAAGTCAGCATGGATTTATGAAAGGGAGATCATGCTTGACAAATCTTCTGGAATTTTTTGAGGATGTAACTAGTTGAGTGTATAAGGGAGAACAAGTGGATGTGGTGTATTTGGACTTTCAAAAGGCTTTTGACAAGGTCCCACACAAGAGATTAATGTGCAAAATTAAAGCACATGGTATTGGGGGTAATATATTGACGTGGATAGAGAACTGGTTGGCAGACAGGAAGCAGAGAGTGGGAATAAACGGGTCCTTTTCGGAATGGCAGGCAGTGACTAGTGGGGTACCGCAAGGTTCAGTGCTGGGACCCCATCTATTTACAATATACATTAATGATTTAGAGGAAGGAATTGAATGTAATATCTCCAAGTTTGCAGATGACACTAAGCTAGGTAGCAGTGTGAGCTGTGAGGAGGATGATAAGAGGCTGCAGGGTAACTTGGACAGGTTAAGTGAGTGGGCAAATGCATGTCCGATGCAGTATAATGTAGCTAAATGTGAGGTTATCCACTTTGGTGGCAAAAACAGAAAGGCAGAATATTATCTGAATGGTGACAGATTAGGAAAAGGGGAGGTGCAACAAGACCTGGGTGCCATGGTACATCAGTCATTGAAAGTTGGCATGCAGGTACAGCAGGCGGTGAAGAAGGCAAATGGCATGTTGGCCTTCATAGCGAGAGGATTTGAGTACAGGAGCAGGGAAGTCTTACTGCAGTTGTACAGGGCCTTGGTGAGACCATACCTTGAATAAAGTGTACAGTTTTGATCTCCTCATCTGAAGCAGGACATTCTTGCTATTGAGGGAGTGCAGCGAAGGTTCACCAGACTGATTCCCGGGATGGCAGGACTGACATATGAAGAAAGACTGGATCAACTAGGCTTATATAAGAACATAAGAATTAGGAACAGGAGTAGGCCATCTAGCCCCTCGAGCCTGCTCCGCCATTCAATAAAATCATGGCTGATCTGGTCGTGGACTCAGCTCCACTTACCCGCCCTCTCCCCGTAACCCTTAATTCCCTTATTGCTTAAAAATCTATCTATCTTTGACTTGAAAACATTCAATGAGCCAGCCTCAACTGCTTCCTTGGGCAGAGAATTCCACAGATTCACAACCCTCTGGGAGAAGAAATTCTTTCTCAATTCGGTTTTAAATTGGCTCCTCCGTATTTTGAGGCTGTGCCCCCTAGTTCTAGTCTCCCCCACCAATGGAAACAATCTCTCTGCCTCTATCTTGTCTATCCCTTTCATGATTTTAAATGTTTCTATAAGATCACCCCTCATCCTTCTGAACTTGAAGGAGTAAAGACCCAGTCTACTCAATCTATCATCATAAGGTAACCCCCTCATTTCTCGAATCAGCCTAGTGAATCGTCTCTGTACCCCTTCCAAAGCTAGTATATCCTTCCTTAAGTAAGGTGACCAAAACTGCATGCAGTACTCCAGGTGCAGCCTTACCAATACCTTATACAGTTGCAGCAACACCTCCCTGCTTTTGTACTCCATCCCTCTCGCAATGAAGGCCAACATTCCATTCGCCTTCCTGATTACCTGCTGCACCTGCAAACTAACCTTTTGGGATTCATGCACAAGGACCCCCAGGTCCCTCTGCACCACAGCATGTTGTAATTTCTCCCCATTCAAATAATATTCCCTTTTACTGTTTTTTTTCCCAAGGTGGATGACCTCACACTTTCCGACATTGTATTCCATCTGCCAAACCTTAGCCCATTCGCTAACCTAGCCAAATCTCCTTGCAGCCTCTCTGAGTCCTCTACACAACCCGCTTTCCCACTAATCTTAGTGTCATCTGCAAATTTTGTTGCACTACACTCTGTCCCCTCTTCCAGGTCATCTATGTATATTGTAAACAGTTGTGGTCCCAGTACTGATCCCTGTGGCACACCACTAACCACTGATTTCCAACCGGAAAAGGACCCATTTATCCCGACTCTCTGCTTTCTGTTCGCCAGCCAATTCTCTATCCATGCTAATACATTTCCTCTGACTCCGCGTACCTTTATCTTCTGCAGTAACCTTTTGTGTGGCACCTTATCGAATGCCTTTTGGAAATCTAAATACACCACATCCATCGGTACACCTCTATCCACCATGCTCGTTATATCCTCAAAGAATTCCAGTAAGTTAGTGAAACAAGATTTCCCTTTCATGAATCCATGCTGTGTCTGCTTGATTGCACTATTCCTATCCAGATGTCCCGCTATTTCTTCCTTAATGATAGTTTCAAGCATTTTCCCCACTACAGATGTTAAACTAACCGGCCTATAGTTACCTGCCTTTTGTCTGCCCCCTTTTTTTATCAGAGGCGTTACATTAGCTGCTCTCCAATCCGCTGGTACCTCCCCAGAGTCCAGAGAATTTTGGTAGATTATAACAAATGCATCTGCTATAACTTTCGCCATCTCTTTTAATACCCTGGGATGCATTTCATTAGGACCAGGGGACTTGTCTACCTTCAGTCCCATTAGTCTGTCCAGCACTACCTCCCTAGTGATAGTGATCATCTCAAGGTCCTCCCTTCCCACATTCCTATGACCAGCAATTTTTGGCATGGTTTTTGTGTCTTCCACTGTGAAGACGGAAGCAAAATAATTGTTTAAATATTAACTGGAATTTAGAAGAGTGAGAGGGGATCTCATAGAAACATATAAAATTCTGATGGGATTGGACAGGTTAGATGCAGAAAGAATGTTCCCGATGTTGGGGAAGTCCAGAACCAGGGGTCACAGTCTAAGGATAAGGGGTAAGCCATTTCGGACCGAGATGAGGAGAAACTTCTTCACTCAGAGAATTGTGAACCTGTGGAATTCTCTAGCACAGAAAGTTGTTGAAGCCAGTTCGTTAGATATATTCAAAAGGGAGTTAGATGTGGCCCTTATGGTTAAAGGGATCAAGGGGTATGGAGAGAAAGCAGGAAGTTGCATGATCAGCCATGATGATATTGAATGGTGATGCAGGCTCGAAGGGCCGAATGGCCTACTCCTGCACCTATTTTCTATGTTTCTATGTTTCTGAAACAGGCTTCCTGATTTCACCTCTGAAAGGCCTGGCTCTAATTTTAATGTATTGTCCCCCACCAAAGGAACGTTTCTCTGCATATACTCTCTCAAATCCTTTAATATTTTAAATACCTCTATTAGATCACCCCTGAACCATCTATACTCAAGGGAATACAAGCCAAGTTTATGCAATCTGTCCTCATAATTTAAAACGTTTAAGCCCTGATATCATTCTGGTGAATCTACGCTGCACCCCCTCTAAGGCTACTATATCCTTCCTGAAGTGCTGCCTAAAACCGAACACAGTCCTTCAGCTGGGGTCCGACCGAGGTGTTGTACAACTGAAGTATCACATGCACACTTTTGTATTCCAATCCCCTTGAGATAACATCACAGATTGCAAACTTCCTATCAGCATTACTCAGTGAGTCAGAGGTTACGCTCTTGTAAGGTTCGGGGCACTGGGGGAGGAAAGCATATCTCCACTGAAAGGATTTAGATATAAATTTGGAACTGATTCCCTGCCATTCATAGTTCCATTCCTATCTATCCAGTCGTAGCCAGAGAATCACCTGCAATGGCTTCTCTTCCTACTCCCGCATTATTACATCTGAAGTTCCCCAAGGATCTATCTTTGGCCCCCTCCTATTTCTCATCTACACTCTACCCCTCAGCGATATCATCTGAACACATCAGATTCCTCATGTATGCTGCAGACACTCCGCTCTACCTCACCACCACCTCTCTCATCCCCTCCACTGCATCTGATTTGTCATGCTGCTTTCTCCCATTAAATATTGGGAAGACCGAAGACATTGTCTCTGGGTCCCTGCTGTGGGAGTATGGTCCCGCATTCGCTTCAGCACGGTCTGAAGTATGGATTAAGTAACAGGAAGATTGGAAGTTTTGGATCGAAAGATTCTGCTAGACAATGTGGTGCCTTCCAGCCATTGAAATGAGTGACTGGTCATGTCTGGATGTTAAATATTTGAGTACCTTGTTACAGTGGGAATAGTGGAAATTCATGACTAAATGATTTGATGATGTTAGTATGTTAGATATTTGAGTGTAACTTTGTTACTATGCGAGGAAACGATTCTGTATGTTAAGTATTTGATTGTACCTTTGTTACTATTTAATGACATCTGTTGGTTAAACAAGCAATGTTAAGTATTTGAGTATCTTGTTACGGTGGGAATAATAGTCTGTATGTTAAACGATTCAGAAAGCAGTTAGTCATGATTGTTTAAATGCAAAGATTAAGAGTTGAAAGTCTTTTTAGATATAAAAGATGGAACTGGCTTTTGTCACACAGACTCTTGTGGACTGTAGAGACACTTGGACTGTAAGAGACACTGAATCCATTAACTTGCGTAGCGTTAAGTTGACTACGCAATGTGTTTCCTCCTTGGGGTACCTCGCCAAGGTCAAGGCAGACCTGCTGTTCTTGCAGGAGTGCGGCCTGCCGCTCTTCAGCAGTTACCGGCAGTGGTCGCAATGGTGGTCCCACGGACGATCCATCTGGTCAGGAGGCAACGATTGCCGTTCCTCCGGCCTGGGCATTCTGCTGTGGGGAGGCCACTTCACCATCACCAAAGTTAAGGAGGTGGTGGGCGGCTGCCTCCTCGTAGGAACTCAAGAGGGATTACAAAGGTTGGAGAACCGTAAAACCCCTCTCCGAGTCCCCGATGCACTGGTGGGAAACAATCAAGACAAACATCAAAAGGTTCTTCATCCTCAAAGGTGTTCAGGAGGCGAGAGGGAGACAGAGGGAATTGTCCCAACTCCAGAAGAGTATGCAAAACCTGCTCCTGCTGCAGTCGATGGAGGTCGATGCCGCGGAGGAACTCCAAGAGGTGAAGGGCCAGCAAGCCTCGCTCTTTGCCTCAGAGTTCTCCAAAATCATTTTCCGCTCCGGAGTCCACTCCGTCGAGCAGGATGAGACGTGTTCATGTTTCTTCTTCCAAAAGGTACACAGGGGGAGCTCTGTGATCAGCAGCCTAAAGGAAGAAGACGGTTCTGTGACGTTTTCGCAGCCTGACATGCTGAGGATCAGCAAATCCTTCTATGCCAGGCTGTACGACGTCAAGCCCACAGACCGCGCGGCCTCCCAGTCTTTCCTGTCGTCTACCTCAGCGGTCTTAGACGAGAGCGAGCGGGAGAGTCTGGACCACCCGCTAACTCTGGACGAGCTGACAAAGGCCGTCCGGTCCTTCGAGACGAATAAAACTCCCGGAAGCAACGGCTTACCCGTCGAGTTGTATTCGGCTCTGTGGGACTGGATGGGCCCAGACCTGCTGGAAGTGTACGCGGGTATGCTTCTGGCCGGCAGTATGTCAGAATCAATGAGGAAAGGTATCATCACACTCATCTACAAGCAGAAGGGGGAGAGGGAGGAAATCAAAAACTGGCGGCCCATCTCACTGCTCAATGTGGAACTACAAGATCCTGTCGAAGGTCATCGCAAACAGGGTCAAGTCGTCTCTGGAGCTGGTGATCCACCCGGACCAGACCTGCGCTGTCCCCGGCAGGAAGATATCTGATAGCCTCGCGCTGCTTTCAGGCACTCGGGGCAGCCAGGACTGTTCTGACACTGGATCAGCATCTTGCTGATGAACAGAAGAGTAATCAAGATCTAGAGAAAGGAATATCGAAGCTGCAGCAGATGGTGGTATTAGGTTGCCCAGCGGAGACTGCAATTGATAAAGCTGGGTGGTTTTCAGAGGATTCCCCGGGTCTGAGAGTTGAAAAGGGGATTAAGGGACAGGGAGAATGCCCAACATTCCCTTCTGCAGCTCCTTTGTCTTCTCTGACTTCGGAGCCTCGAACCTGTGTCATTCGCGTGGCAACGTTAGGTATGGAGGCGGAGCAGTTAGATGCTTCTTCGGTTCCTCAGACGCTTCACACTCCACAACATTGCACAGGACCTTCCGGTAATGCGGAGAGAGGGGGAGGCACATTCGGGCGGACAAGGCAAGAGCAGGATCATGATTCCTCTATTCCCTATGGAGCCTGTGAAGGGAACACTACCATTAGTGGTTTTGGGGATTCCTGGTAAGAGCGAGAAGGGGTAAAGTTACAGGACATGAGAGCTATCCTTAGTGAAGTGGGACCTGCACTCCTTCAGGATCTTAATAAGTTTGCCCAATGGTGGTGTAATATTCTGGGAAGGTGGCAGTCAGGGAATATATCAGAGAAACAGGCTTCACATGATTCTGCAAGCTTTAGGGAATCACCGGGGAAAGGGAGTAGGTTTTGAAACAACTTCCAGATCCCTACTTGGTAGAATAATAGCTGCAATCTTTGTTGCTCACTCAGGGCCACAGTTAATAAAGCGGCTTGCATTATTATCGGGGAAGGACCCAGGGAAGCGGGGGAACGTATATTCCAGTTGTGTAAAAGTTTGGGAAGTAATTGGATTGATATCAGTCATTACGGGGATGGTACACATAGAGAGATCATTTTGACTCTCCTACCCCCTTCAGTAGCTCTGGAAGTAGATGCCTGGGGCGGGGACAATAGGTTTGATAAATGGTTGGCAAGGGTAGAAGGCTTGTATCAGAGAGCTGCAGGAATTTCAGTCATGGAAGTGAGACAGGGGTTACAGCGATGGAAGGCAGAAGGGCCTGAGTGGATGAATCCCGCGAGGAGTCACATAAAAGGAGCAGTTCCAAAGGGTGAACTGGGAGAAGGACTGGGTCTCTCGACTGACTATTCAGTATTTCCATCATCCTTTACTCTATGTTGTTACAACTCTCCCATAAAGCAGAAAAAATGATTAAAACCTGTGCAGAGGGTGACAGACTTGGTCGAGACACCGATTGCGAGTTTACATTTCTGAATGTAAACAGCATGGAATTAAGTCGAAAACATCAAAAATTGGAAGTTAACTTTTAAGTGAAAATGGATATGGTGATCACAGAAAACGGACTTTAAAATGGTATCCTGAGAATCTGAATCTACAATAACCCTACTTTGGCCCTAATTGTGCTGTTATTTGGAAGAAGGAAATACGGAAATGGAATACAAAATTTCAACGGCTACAGAGTTTGAATCAAGCAATCGTTGTGGACATTAACCATCACACTGCGGAAATCGAGAACGTTCGCACAACTTTGGACCAGATTGGACATGTAAGCTGGTGGGAGTCATTGTTGGGATGGAGCCCGACGGCAACAGGCGTGATGAACACAATGATACATCCTGTCCTTATGCTGGTGCTGGTTCAGCTGGTCGTGCTGGTCATTTTGATTTACTGCGGATGTCGTGCTGGAAAACAAGGACTACAACTGGACAATGCTGTTGAACGAGCTTGAGCGACCATGCAAATGTATGTCAGATAAGACCTGCAGAGAGGCGAGGAGAAGAAGTGGGGGATTGTGGGAGCACAGTCCTGCATTGCTAAACTGTTTGCTTCAGCACGGTCTGAAGTTTGGATTAAAAAACAGGAAGATTGGAAGTTTTGAGTCGAACGATTCTGCTAGACAATGTGGTACCTTCCAGCCATTGAAATGAGTGACTGGTCATATCTGGATGTTAAATATTTGAGTACCTTGTTATGGTGGGAATAGTGGAAATTCATGACTAAACGATCTGATGATGTCTGTATGTTAAGAATTTGATTGTACCTTTGTTACTATTTAATGACATCTGTTGGTTAAACAAGCAATGTTATGTATTTGAGTACCTTGTTACAGTGGGAATAATAGTCTGTATGTTAAACGATTCAGAAAGCAGTTAGTCATGATTGTCGAAATGCAAAGAATAAGAATTCAAAGGCTTTTTAGACATAAAAGATGGAACTGGCTTTTGTCACACAGACTTTTATGGACTGTAGAGACATTTGGACTGTAAGAGACACTGAACGAGCTGACAAAGGCCGTCCGGTCTCTTGCGACGAGTAAAACTCCCGGAAGCGACGGCTTACAGGTCGAGTTGTTTTCGGCTCTGTGGGACTGGATAGGCCCAGACCTGCTGGAAGTGTACGGGGGTATGCTTCTGGCCGGCAGCATGTCAGAATCAATGAGGAAAGGCATCATCACCCTCATCTACAAGCAGAAGGGGGAGAGGGAGGAAATCAAAAACTGCCGGCATCTTGCTGCTCAATGTGGACTACAAGATCCTGTCAAAGGTCATCGCAAACAGGGCCAAGTCTGCTCTTGAGCTGGTGATCCACCAGACCTGCGCTGTCCCCAGCAAGAAGATCTCTGATAGCCTCGCGCTGCTCAGGGATACGATCGCCTACGTGCGGGCCAGGAGGGTAGACACCTGCTTAATCAGCTTGGACCAGGAGAAGGCCTTTGACAGGATATCGCACACGTACCTGATGGATGTGCTCTCCAAGATGGGGTTTGTGGAGGGTATCCGCAATTGGATCCAACTGCTCTACAGACATCAGTTCTAATCAACGCGTGGGAAACTGAAAGCTTTCCGATCAGGTCTGGAGTCAGGCAATGCTGTCCCCTCTCCTCTGTCTTGTTTGTGTGTTGTATCGAGCCCTTTGCTGGGTCCATCAGGAAGGATGCGGGCATTAGAGGGGTGACGATCCCAGGCAGCGGAGGCACTCAGGTCAAGATCTCCCTGTACATTGACGACGTGGCCATCTTTTGCTCGGATCAGCAGTCGGTCCGCAGATTGCTCAAAATCTGCGACCAATTTGAACTGGCCTCGGGAGCGAAGGTCAATCGCAGCAAAAGCGAGGCCATGCTCTTTGGCAACTGGGCCGACCGATCCTTTATTCCCTTCACCGTTAAGCCAGATTACCTGAAGATGTTGGGAATATGGTTCGGAGTGGACGGGGCGTGCGCCAAAAACTGGGAAGAGCGTATCACCAAAGTGAAGCAAAAACTGGGATGGTGGAAGCTGCGCTCCCTCTCCACCGCAGGAAAGAACCTGGTCATCAGGAGTGAGGTGCTCTCAGTGTTGTTGTACGTGGCACAGGTCTGGCCCATCTCATGCTCCTGTGCTGTGGCAGTCACCCAGGCCATCTTCCACTTTGTCTGGAGATCCAAAATGGAACGTGTCCGCAGAGACACGATGTACAAATCTCTGGACAGTGGAGGAAAGGATGTTCCGAATGTGGCCCTCATCCTGATGGCCACCTTTGTGTGCGGCTGCATCAAACTGTGCACCGACTCCCGGTACGCAAACACCAAGTGTCACTCCATGCTGAGGTTCTACCTGTCCCCGGTGTTACGAAAGATGGGCCTGGCCACGCTGCCGCGAAACGGCCCCACCAGCTGGACCATGCCTGTCCACCTTTCGTGGAAAAGTTTTTCACAAAAAACCCCTTTGACCACAAGGCCATAGAGCAGTGGTCAGCACGTAAGGTCCTGGACACCCTACGAAAGAAGGAGATGATGGATCTTGTCGGGCGTTTCCCCGAGCAGACTGTCGAACTCATTTGGCAGAATGTCTCATCGCCAGAGCTTTCACACAAGCACCAAGACGTAGCTTGGTTGGCGGTGAGGAGGGCTCTACCCATCAGATCCTTCATGCACAACTGGGTTTCAGAGACACGGCACTCTGCCCCCGAGTAGGCTGTGGTGCGGACGAGACTGTCATCCATCTCCTTTGGGATTGCCCCTTTGCAAGGCAGGTCTGGAAGGAGATGCAGTGGTTGCTGTCGAGGTTCATCCAAGTAGCTCTGTAACACAGGACTCTGTGCTCTACGGGCTGTTCCCAGGGACACACACCAAGACAGACATCATCTGCTGCTGGAGGGCCATCAACTCGGTGAAAGACGCACTTTGGTATTGCCGAAACTTGCTGGTCTTCCAGAGCAAGGAGATGTCCACGTCTGCGTGTTGCAGACTGGCGCAATCCAAGATCCAGGAGTACGTGCTGAGAGATGCACTAAAAATTGGTGCAGTCGCCGCAAAGGCACGGTGGGGAAGAGCCACTGTTTAAAGCCCTTCCGCCACGGTAAACCCAGGGGCTGGAATCAGTATAAAACTCCCCTCGGGCTGTACTTGTAAACTTTTTGTACACATAGAGCATCATGATCTGAAAAAACCTATGTAGTGCCATTTATAATGCAAGTTCTGTTTAGTAATGTATGTTGCAAAGAAATGTAACTGTACCCTCACCCATTCCGTGTACCGTATAGTGCCACTAGTAAAGTAATTTGATGACTGTATTACAATGTATCCTGGATTGTACTGAAATGTACCTCGAAATGTAAAGCAAGCAAATGTACTGAACGGAACTGCCGTTAGCATCCAAATGTACTGAACTGCCTTCCAATGTATCGTGCAAATTTTTATATGAATAAAGTATATTTTGAAATTTAAAAAAAGACACTGAAATCTCGAAAGATGTGTAACTTCTTGAAGAGCTGACTTTGCAAGCAGAGTTGTTGGTTTGTGAATGTCTGAATGTCTAAATAAAGATCCAGCCTTTACTACAACTGAGTGTGTGCAGGTAATTCGACGTTAAAAGTAACGGAGTGAAAAGAGCAAGACAGCCACAAACCGCGTTCCCTAACCATCGACTCCAGCCCTCTCCCTGGCAACTGCCTCAGGCTGAACCTGACTCTTCGCAACCTTAGTGTCCTATTTAGCCTTGAGCTCGGCTTCCGACCCCATAGCCTCTCCATGACCACCTACTTCCACCTATGTAATATCGCCCGTCTCAGCCCATCGGCTGCTGAAACCCTCATCCATGGCTTTGTTAGCTCCAGTCTCAACTATTCCAATGCTCTCATAGCCGGCCTCCCGTCTTCCACCCTCCTTAACCATCATCTCATCCAAAACTCCGCTGCTCATATCCTAACTCGCACCCATTCAACCATCACCTCTGTGCTCGCTGACCGATATTCGCTCCCGATCCAGCAATGTCGCAAATTTAAAATTCCATGGCCTCGCCCCTCCCTATCTCTGTAACTTCCTCCAGCCATACAACCCTCCGAGATCTCTGTGCCCTATCCATTCGGGTCTCTTGTACATCCCTGATTTTAATCGCTCCACCATTGGCGGCCACGCCTTCTGCTACTTTGCCTTACGCTCTAGAATTCCCCTGCTAAACCTCTCCCCTCTCTCTCCTACTCTTTAAAACCACCTTCTTAACCAAACCTATCCTAATACCTCTTTGTGTGGCTCAGTGTCACATTTTGTCTGATGATGATCCCATGAAGCATCTTGGGATGTTTTACGATGTTAAAGGTGCTATATAAATGCACATTATTGCTGCTGTGGAGATCAGCACCTGTAACCATTTAGAACACAGGACAAAATAGCAAGAATCCATTTTGAAATCCCGTTTTGGTTAAAGTTTCAGTTGTTCAAGTCCCTGTAAGCTGACCTCACATCCCCTATGGTCAGCCTTTATCGGCCTAATATTTAGGTAAACAATAGCAAGACCACACGGTTGGGCAATATTCAAACACGGTAGAATCCAGTAATAACTGCCGAGAGTGACCTGTACTAATTTACATCTGACTATTCACTGACTTTCTGTCTGCCCAACCCAAATGTATTTTAAAAATGTATTTGATATTGGAATGTGCATGGCACTGGCCTGGCAATTATTTAGAACCTGTCTTTGGCTGGCCTGAGGGCATTAAGAGTCAATCTTGTGTGGCACCGGTGGTAGGGATGGCAGGCTCCCTTCTCTGAATGACATTTGGCAGATTTTGTGGCCACAAATGATCATTTTTACACCTTACCGTGGTCCGAGTTGAACTGATAACTTCTGGGTTTCTTGTTCAGTCCCAGGATAGGACCATTGTGAGAAATGTCTGTTCCTGTAACTTGCAGAAAAAGTCAACAGAAACCAGAATTTGCCCTGTGTGTACATCAGCCCCAAAATAGAGACCAGTCAATAAACTAACACAGACAAACATGCTCCAGTTTTATCACAAAATAATGAAGGACGAGGGAGCCCATTCATCCAGAGAGATCCCAAGGACTCCTCACTGCAGCATCCCGTTGGATTTTCAATGACTCCAGGTCACTGTCCCCACTACTCTATCTGGGAGTCCATCTCATGTGTTTGCATGGAGAAGAACTTTCTATTATCAGTTCTAAATTTGCCTTAACTAGTTTGAACTTGTTTCCTGTTCCACTCTTTGGGCTCAATTTTGGCCGAGCATGTTTTTCAGCGCAATTACCGGCAATTACCGGAGTTGCGCCGCTTATGTACGTGCCCAGATGCGCCGAAAAAAAATGTTGGCACTTTGGCCACTGACTGGTCTCTTCACTGCAGTCACGCAGCGTGGCCAGTCATTCTGCGCTGGAAAATGTGCCGGGACGTCTGCACATGCGCACCAACAGTCCCCATGTAGGTCCCTGTCAGTTTGAGAGCGTGGCGATGTTCTCCCTCCCCCCGTCAGCCTTGTGCTGGTTCTCCTCACACTGTCTCTATTTTGCCATCTCATTGGGGCTGAATTTACATCATTCACTCTCTTCCAATCTGTGTTGCTCTTATTATTGCTCTCTCGCTGAAACTGGGGCTCCTTTAGGTCAAATTCTCTAGCTCATAAATTCTGCCTCCTTTGCTGGGCTAGGGGCGGGAAGGAGAACTGATAGAAATCACCGGCAGACAGGAGCACTATCAGTTCTCCTGCTCGCCCCTAACCCAGGCCGAGTGGCCTTCCCAGTGAATTGTCCCGTCCCTAGCCCAGGCCCAGTGGCCTCCCGGTGAATTGTCACACCCCCTAGCCCAGGCCGAGTGGCCTCCCGGTGCGTTGTCCCGCCCCCAGCCCAGGCCGAGTGGCCTCCGGTGCGTTGTCCCGCCCCCAGCCCAGGCCGAGTGGCCTCCCGGTGAATTGTCACACCCCCCAGCCCAGGCCGAGTGGCCTCCCGGTGCGTTGTCCCGCCCCCAGCCCAGGCCGAGTGGCCTCCCGGTGCGTTGTCCCGCCCCCAGCCCAGGCCGAGTGGCCTCCCGGTGAATTGTCACACCCCCTATCCCAGGCTGAATGGCCTCCCGGTGAATTGTCACACCCCCTCACCAAGGCCGACTGACCTGCCGGTGAATTGTCACACCCCCTAGCCCAGGCCAAGTGCAGAAAGGTGAATTGCAGTTTGAAGATGAAGGTAGTACTTCAATTTTTTTATTTCTTATAGAATTGTTAGTCGTTTTTGTTTGCAAATATTGCTAAGGGTAAGGCTTGGTTAGCTTAGGTGCAGGTCCTCTCCGCTTCCCGCCCCTAGCCCAGGCCGAATGACCTCCGATGTACTTACCTGCGCTGATTTCTTTAATTCTCGACAAGTGTTTTCTCAAGTGGCCACATATGCTGGCCTAAGTATAAATGGAGTAACTATTAACTGGCCAAAGTTGCCTAAATGGGCAGAACTGGCATAGGTGGCTGGTAACGCCCCCTTTTGAGAAAATAAACTAACCTAAAAAAAACATAACTAAGTGAGTTACGCTGGTGCAAATTGATTGGGGAAACTGGGGATTTTTAAGTTACGCCAGAAAAAGCAGGTTACTCCAAAAAAAAATGGAGCAACTCCTGGCCAAAATTGAGCCCTTTTAAAGTAATTTTCCTCCTCATCAGACTCCTTCATACAAGGCTGATGAGCCCAACTTTCTCCAGTTTTTTCTCATGACTGAAACCTCTAAGGCCGAGGATTAGCCTGCTGACTCTTCACTGCACTGCCTCCAGCATGTGACTGTCTCAGTGACCTGAACTGGACGTAATACTCAAGGTGTGGTCTGACTAGAGACTGGTCTAGCTTGTTTCCTGCTGGGGTGGCTACGTACTTCAACATTCCACTGGCTTTGTTGATTGTTGCTCTATGCTGATTGAACTTTGAATCTGCTCAGAGGCTTTTTCTTTAGCTATTTCAGCACCTTTCATCAAGTGAGTGCCTCACCCATATTTCCTTCCTATGGGAACACTTGTCTGCATTAAATTTCATATGGCTTTATTCTACCCAGTTACAGATTTGTACACCTCATTGTTATTTCTGAGCTGTCCCTCCTAGTTTGACGTAAATTGGTCCTGACGCCAATCCCACTGAGTACTTCTCCTTTCCCGTCCCAACCTTGGTGTAACTCCTCTAACAAGAACCCATTGCTTTTTACCCAGCATCCAATTTCTTTCCATAATTAAGATTTACCCTGAATCCTTACAGCTTTGAACTTTTCCTCCAACTAATTATTGGGAAGATTGAAGCCAGTGTCTTTGATCTCTGCCACAAACTCCGTACCCTGACCACCATTGTCTGGCTCAGTGGGTAGCACACTCGCCTCTGAGTCAGAAGGTAGTGGATTCAAGTCCCACTCCAGGGACTTGAGCACATAAATCTGGGCTGACACTCCAGTGCAATGCTGTCGGAGGTGCCCTTGTTCAGATGAGACATTAAACCGAGGTCCTGTCTGCTCTCAACTAAAAGATCCCATGGCATTATTTCAACGAAGAATTCTCCCCTGGACAATATTTATCCCTCAAAACATAACAAAAAAACAGCGTGATTGGAGCAGCAGCAGCGGGAGGATAAAGGAGCAGTGCCCGAGAGCACGGTGAGAGCGGGACTGAGCGAGCGGGAGGATAAAGGAGCAGTGCCCGAGAGCACGGTGAGAGCGGGACTGAGCGAGCAGGAGGATAAAGGAGCAGTGCCCGAGAGCACGGTGAGAGCGGGAATGAGTGAGCGGGAGGATAAAGGAGCAGTGCCCGAGAGCACGGTGAGAGCGGGACTGAGCGAGCGGGAGGATAAAGGAGCAGTGCCCGAGAGCACGGTGAGAGCGGGACTGAGCGAGCGGGAGGATAAAGGAGCAGTGCCCGAGAGCACGGTGAGAGCGGGACTGAGTGAGCGGGAGGATAAAGGAGCAGTGCCCGAGAGCACGGTGAGAGCGGGAATGAGCGAGCGGGAGGATAAAGGAGCAGTGCCCGAGAGCACGGTGAGAGCGGGACTGAGCGAGCGGGAGGATAAAGGAGCAGTGCCCGAGAGCACGGTGAGAGCGGGACTGAGCGAGCGGGAGGATAAAGGAGCAGTGCCCGAGAGCACGGTGAGAGCGGGAATGAGCGAGCGGGAGGATAAAGGAGCTGTGCCCGAGAGCACGGTGAGAGCGGGACTGAGCGAGCGGGAGGATAAAGGAGCAGTGCCCGAGAGCACGGTGAGAGCGGGACTGAGCGAGCGGGAGGATAAAGGAGCAGTGCCCGAGAGCACGGTGAGAGCGGGACTGAGCGAGCGGGAGGATAAAGGACTTAGTGCCCGAGAGCGGGATTGAGTGAGCGGGAGGATAAAGGAGCAGTGCCCGAGAGCACGGTGAGAGCAGGACTGAGCAAGCGGGAGGATAAAGGAGCAGTGCCTGAGGCCCGAGAGTATAGCGAGAGCGGGACTGAGCGAACGGGAGGATAAAGGAGTTAGTGCACGAGAGCACAGCTAGAATACAGCGAGAATACGAGAGCGAGACCTGCGCGGCAGATGGGGTGGGGGTGGGGGTAACGGGATTAGCTGCTGCTGGGAGCTTAGACCTGCGGGAGGGGTGGGGGTGGGGGTAACGGGGTTAGCTGCTGCTGGGTGCTCAGACATGCAGGAGGGGTGGGGGTAACGGGGTTAGCTTCTGCTGGGTGCTCAGACCTGCGCGGCGGGAGGGGTTGGGGGTGGGGGTAACGGTGTTAGCTGATGCTGGGTGCTCAGACCTGCGTGACGGGAGGACGGGGCAAAATCAAAGTGTGACATCACAGGAAAACAGGTAAGTGGTTGGTTGGTGAGTATTTCCCTATTTCTCTTTTTTTAAACCTTGGACATTGGTGTAAAATAAGAGCCTCGATTTAAAAAGTAAACATAGACAAGTGATATTTCTAAACTTAAAAAGCTCACTAATTAAATAAAATATTAAATTTTTTTAAAGTTCTTTTCATAGCTCGAGGGTAAGAGCTGATTAGTGAGTAGCTGCTGGGTGTGTTTTGCTAAGTTTGAAAGTTTATTTCTGCTGGGTAGTTCCCAGTCTATTAACTAGAGGGATGGCAGGGCAGTTCAGTCCCGTGGAGTGCACATCCTGTGCCATGTGGGAAGTCCTGGATGCTTCACGTAGCCTGGACGACCACGTGTGCAGAAAGTGTCACCAGTTGCAGCAACCCAAGCTCCACGTTTCAGAGCTTGAGCAGCAGCTGGAGTCACTGCGGTGCATCTGTGAGGCTGAGAATTTTGTGGATAGCACGTTTCTAGAGGTGGTCACCCCAGCGTAAAAGTGTGCAGGCAGTGAGGGTGACCATCAGACAGAAGAGGAGGACTAGGCAGGTAGTGCAGGAGTCCCCGAGTCCATCTCGCTCTCAAACCAGTATTCTGTTCTCTGGTACCTCTGGGGAGTGCAAACAGAACCAAATCCACGGCACCACGGGTGGCTCAGCTGTACGGGGAGGAGGAAGAAGAATGGAAGAGCTATAGTGGTAGGGGATTCAATAGTCAGGGGAACAGACAGGCGTTTCTGCGGCCACAGACGTGACACCAGGATGGTATGTGCATCCCTGGTGCCAGGCTCAAGGATGTCATCGAGCGGCTGCAAGGCATTCTGGGGGGAGACGGTGAACAGCCAGAGGTCATGGTCCATCAGGACCAATGATATAGGTAGAAAGTGGGATGAGGTCCTTCAGGCAGAGTTTAGGGAGCTAGGAGAGAGATTAAAAAGCAGGACCTCAAGGGTAGTAATCTCCGGGTTACTGCTGGTGCCAAGTGCTAGTGAGTACAGAAATAGGAGAATAGAAGGAATGAATGCGCAGGCGAGAGGGCTTTAGATTCCTGAGGCATTGGGACTGTTTCTGGGGGAGGTGGGACCTGTACAAACCGGACGGGTTGCACCTCAACAGAGCTGGGACCAGTATCCTCACGGGAGGGTTTGCTAGTGCAGCTGGGGAGGGTTTAAACTAGCCTGGCAGGGGGATGGGAACTGGAGAATAGATCAGTGGGGAAAGGAGCAAAGCTGGAATTGGGCAGCAGAAAAGTAGAACGTGAATTTGGAATACAGAGGAAACAGGGGCTAGAAAATAAACAACAAGGGAGTTTGGCACCACTAAATGGCACATACTTCAATGCAAGGAGTCTAGGGGATAAGGCAGATGAGCTGAGAGCACAGATAGACACTTGGGAGTACGATATTATAGCTTTACCTGAGACATGGCTGAAAGAGGGGCAGATATAGCAGCTCAACATTCCTGATTACATGGTTACAAGAAAGAGGCATATAAATTGGCCAGAAAAAGCAACAAACCTGAGGGCTAGGAGAAATTTAGAATCCAGCAGAGCAGGACAAAGTGTTTAATTAGGAGGGGGAAAATAGAGTATGAGAGGAAGCTCGCTGGGAACATAAAAACTGACTGCAAAAGCTTCTATAGATATGTGAAGAGGAAGAGATTAGTGAAGACAAACGTAGGTCCCTTGCAGTCAGAATTAGGTGAGTTTATAATGGGGAACAAAGAAATGGCAGACCAATTGAACAAATACTTTGGTTCTGTCTTCACGAAGGAAGACACGAATAACCTTCCGGAAATACGAGGGGACAGAGGATCTAGTGAGAAGGAGAAACTGAAGGAAATCCTTATTAGTCAGGAAATTGTGTTAGGGAAATTGATGGGATTCAAGGCCGATAAATCCCCAGGGCCCGACAGTCTGCATTCCAGAGTACTTAAGGAAGTGGCCCTAGAAATGGTGGATGCATTGGTGATCATTTTCCAACAGTCTATCGACGCTGGATCAGTTCCTATGGACTGGAGGGCAGCTAATGTAACCCCACTTTTTAAAAAAGGAAGGAGAGAGAAAACAGGGAATTATAGACTGGTTAGCCTGACATCGGTAGTGGGGAAAATGTTGGAATCAATTATTAAAGATGAAATAGCAACGCATTTATAAAGCAGTGACAGGATCGGTCCAAGTCAGCATGGATTTATGAAAGGGAAATCATGCTTGACAAATCTTCTAAAATTTTTTGAGGATGTACTAGTAGAGTGGACAAGGGAGAACCAGTGGATGTGGTGTATTTGGACTTTCAAGAAGTTTTTGACAAGGTCCCACACAAGAGATTGTTGTGCAAAATTAAAGCACATGGTATTGGGGGTAATGTATTGACGTGGACAGAGAACTGGTTGGTAGACAGGAAGCAGAGAGTATGGATACATGGTTCTTTTCAGAATGGCAGACAGTGACTAGTGGGGTGCCGCAGGGCTCAGTGCTGGGACCCCAGCTATTTACAATATATATCAATGATTTAGATGAAGGAATTGAGTGTAATATCTCCAAGTTTGCAGATGACACTAAACTGGATGGCAGTGTGAGTTGTGAGGAGGATGCTAAGGCTGCAATGTGACTTGGATAGGTTAGGTGAGTGGGCTAATGCATGGCAGATGCAGTATAATGTGGATAAATGTGAGATTATCCACTTTGGTGGCAAAAACGTGAAGGCAGAATATTATCTGAATGGCAGCAGATTAGGAAAAGGGGAAGTGCAACGAGACCTGGGTGTCATGGTACATCAGTCATTGAAAGTTGGCATGCAGGTACAGCAGGCGGTGAAGAAGGCAAATGGCATGTTGGCCTTCACAGCTAGGGGATTTGAGTATAGGAGCAGGGCAGTCTTACTGCAGTTGTACAGGGCCTTGGTGAGGCCTCACCTGGAATATTGTGTTCAGTTTTGGTCTCCTAATCTGAGGAAGGACGTTCTTGCTATTGAGGGAGTGCAGTGAAGGTTCACCAGACTGATTCCCGGGATGGCAGGACTGACATATGAGGAGAGACTGGATCGACTGGGCTTGTATTCACTGGAGTTTAGAAGAATGAGAGGGGATCTCATAGAAACATATAAAATTCTGACGGGACTGGACAGGTTAGATGCAGGAAGAATGTTCCCGATGTTGGGGAAGTCCAGAACCAGGGGTCACAGTCTAAGGATAAGGGGTAAGCTATTTAGGACCGAGATGAGGAGAAACTTCTTCACTCAGAGTTGTGAACCTGTGGAATTCTCTACCGCAGAGAGTTGTTGATGCCAGTTCGTTAGATATATTCAAGAGGGAGTTAGATATGGCCCTTATGACTAAAGGGATCAAGGGGTATGGAGAGAAAGCAGGAAAGGGGTACTGAGGTGAATAATCAGCCATGATCTTCTTGAATGGCGGTGCAGGCTCGAAATGCCAAATGTCCTACTCCTGCACTATTTTCTATGTTTCTATGTTTTCAGACGGGATAGAGAGGGGGGTAAAAAATGAGGTGTGTTCGCACGTATTGATTAAAGAACAATTACAGCTGTGACAAGGGATATGATGTTAGAGGGGTCATCAAACAAGGCCATATGGATTGAATTGAAGAACAAAAAAGGGGCAATCATACTACTGGGAGTGTACTATAGATCCCCAAACAGTCAGAGAGAGATAGAAGAACAAATATGTGGGCACATTGCTGCAAAGTGCAAAAACTATAGAGCTGTAATAGTGAGGGATTTCAACTACCCGACTATTAACTGGGAAAAAAAGTCATGTGAATGGTACAGAGGGTGAGGAATTCCTAAAATGCATTCAGGAGAACTTCTTTAGACAGTATGTAACAAGCCCAACAAGGGAGGAGGCGGTTCTGGACTTGGTTTTGGGGAATGAAGAGGGGCAGGTGGAAGGGGTTTCAGTGGGAGAGCATTTTAGTTCTAGTGATCATAATTCAGTAAGATTTAGGGTAGTTATGGAAAAGGACAAAGGTGGACCATAAAAAGAGTTCTCCATTGGGGTAAAGCCAATTTTGCTGAGCTGAGTGGACTGGAAACAGCTACTTGATGGTAAATCAGTGTCAGAGCAATGGGAGGCTTTCAAAGAGGAGATCTGGAGGGTTCAGAGCAAGTGTGTTCCTTTAAAGAAAAAAGATGGGGCGAACAAATCCCGAGCCCCCTGGATGTCAAGGGACATACAGGGTAAGATTTTAAAAAAAGGGAAGCTTATGACAGATACCGAGAATTCAATATTGCAGAAATTAATAATGAAGAAGAAAGCTGCAGACTGTAGGAAGATATCAATGAACTGGTCAAGTAGGCAGAACAGTGGCAAATGGAATTCAATCCAGAGAAGTGTGAGGTAAGAAGACAAGGGAATACACATTTAAAGGTAGGATACTGAGAAGTGTAGAGGAACAAAGGGCTCTTGGAGTGCAAGTCCACAGGCCAGGTAGATAAGGTGGTTAAGAAGGCATATGGAATACTTGCCTTTATTAGTAGAGGCATGGAATACAAGAGCAGAGAGGTTAGGCTTGAACTGTATAAAACACTAGTTAGGCCACAGCTGGAGTACTGCGTGCAGTTCTGGTCACCACATTACAGGAAAGATGTGATTGCACTCAAGAGGGTACAGAGGAGATTTACGAGGATGTTGCCTGGACTGGAGAAATTTGGGTATGAGGAAGGATTGGAGATGCTGGGTCTGTTTTCTTTGAAACAGAGGAGGCTGAGGGGAGACCTGATTGAGGTGTATAAAATTATGAGGGGCCTGGATAGAGTGGATAGGAAGGACCTGTTTCCCTTGGCAGAGGGATCAACAACTCGGGGGCATAGATTTCAAGTAATTCGGGGGGAGGTTTAAAGGAGATATGAGGGGCAATCTCTTCACCCAGAGGGAGGTGAGGGTCTGGAACTCACTGCCTCGAAGGGCCAAATGGCCTATTCCTGCACTATTTTCTATGTTTCTATGTTTACAGGGCTACGGACCAAGAGCTGGAAAGTGGGATTAGGCTGGATAGCTCTTGGTTGGCCGGCGCGGACGTGATGGGCTGCAATGGCCTCCTTCCGTGCTGTAAATTGCTATGATTCTATGATTATCTGGTCGTTATCACATTACTGTTTGTGGGAGTGTGCTGTGCGCAAAGTGGCTGCTGCGTTTCTCACATTACAACAGTATCTACACTCC
Source organism: Pristiophorus japonicus (assembly GCF_044704955.1). Taxonomy (NCBI): domain Eukaryota; kingdom Metazoa; phylum Chordata; class Chondrichthyes; family Pristiophoridae; genus Pristiophorus; species Pristiophorus japonicus. The sequence continues at coordinate 54,509,569 of NC_091993.1, forward strand.
AAAAGTACTTAATTGGCTGTAAAGTGCTTTGAGACATCCGGTGGTTGTGAAAGGCGCTATATAAATTCTTTCTTTCTTTCCATCCCTGGCAAGTGTCTGAAGCTGAGCCAGACAATTCGCAACCTTGGTGTTGTGTTTGACCCCGAGATGAACTTCCGGCCATATATCCACTCTGCCTCCTACCCCCTCCATAACATCGCCCGAGTCCGACCCTGCCGCACTCATCTGCTGCTGAAACCCTCATCCATGCCTTTGTTACCTCTCGATGTGATTATTCTAATGCTCTTATGGCCGGCCTCCCATCTTCCACCCTACAAAAACTTGTGCTCATCCAAAACTCTGCTGGCCATATCATAACTCGCACCAAGTCTCATTCACCCATCACCCCTGTGCTCGCTGACCTATACTGGCTCCCGGTCCAACAATTCTCAATTTTAAAATCCTCATCCTTGTTTTCAAATCCCTCCATGGCCTCGCCCCTCCCTATGTCTGTAAACTCCTCCAGTACTACAAGCCTTTGAGATCTCTGCACTCCTCCAAATCTGGCCTCTTGTGCAACCCCAATTTTCAGCACTGCACCATTGGTGGCCGTGCCTTCAGCTGCCTAGGCCCCAAGCTCTGGAACTGGCCTCTTAAACCTCTCCGCCACTCTCTCCTCCTTTGAGATGCTCATTAAAACCTACCTCTTTGACCAAGCTTTTGGTCATCTGTCCAAATATCTCCTTATGTGGCTCGGTGTTAAAAATGACTCTTGTTAAGCACCTTGAGATGTTTAACTACATTAAAGGCACTATATAAATGCAAGTTGTTGTTGTTGATCTTAACTATTTAATAGCCTTTAATGAGGAACTTTGTCAAATGCCTTCTGGAAGTCTAGGTATAACATGTAGTAGAGCTTACCATAATCTACTAAGGATGTTATTTCCTCAAAGAAGTCAAGGAGATTTTCCAGGCAGGATCTTCCTGAATCCATGTTAACTGATGTTAATTAAGTCATTACTGTACAGATAATCTTCTTTATTCATAATAATTGATTCAATTATTTTACATAGATTACAAGTGAGACAGGTGCAGGCCATCCCATGATCTGCTCTGATCCAAATTTCCGTCAGCAGGAACCTTCCTCGCTTAACATGGTCGCTTTTCTGTAAGAATGTCGAGGGTTCAAGCTCCACTTCTGGGACTTGAGCGCAAAATCTCGAGTGCACTCCAGTGCAGTATTGAGGGAGTAACTCCGCTACACTGTCAGAGGTGCTGTCTTTTGGATAGAACTTTAAACCAAGTCTTTTTTATCCTCTCAGATGGATAGAAAAAATCCCACAACACTATTAGGAAAAAAGAAGGGGAGTTCTCCCCGGTGCCCTGGCCAATATTTATCATTCAGCCAACACGTAAGACAGGTCATAATGTTTCTGGGACCTTTCTGTGTGGCAAGTGGCTGCTGCGCTTCTCTGAATTCCATCAGTGACTGCACTTCAAAAGTACTTCATTGGTTGTAAGGCACTCTGGGACGTTCCAAGGTGAAAGTTGTTCTTTTAATGGGTCAGTAGTTGCAAGTACCCTTTAGTCACTTCCCTCTGAATAAGGGCATCAGATCAGCTTGTTTCCAGTCTACTGGTACCTCCCCAATGCTTTAAAACAACTCTTCCTAGTCTCAGTCAGCTCTCTGCGACAAATACCATCTGTCCCTGGGACTTTAGCTCCTCGGGCTTCCATGTAAAGCCGTTAATTTTGCCTGCGTTACTGTTTGGGACGTGTCTACCTTTGTGAACACCTGGACAGAAGTATCGGAACAAAAGAGCACAGCTTCTAAATCAGAAACAAAGCAAAAAGTCAGGTCAGGAGTATTATTTTTGTGGGGTTTTTTCAATCAAATTTTCTCCTCCAATGTCCCTCATCTCCTGAAGTTGCTGGGGTGCATTTCCGGGGAGGCCCAGCCACCCTCTGGTACCTCACCAAAGTTTCCATCCTGTACGTATTAAGTCCAGAATATTGATATTCTGCTCCACCGTACAAGACATTACAGTCGCTTCTGATCCTGTCCCCATTAGGCCCATACTTACCAGCTGGGGTCACAGCAGAATGATCAGATTATTCTCCTTCCTGGCCCCAGGGGTACTGAGACTGAGAGAGACAGAGACTGAGAGAGACAGAGATTGAGAGAGACAGAGACTGAGAGAGACAGTCAGAGAGAGACAGAGTCAGAGGGGCCAAGTTTCGGCCTGAGTTGCTTCTGTTTTTTTGGAGCAACTGGTTTAGAATGGAGTATCTTAGAATTTGCAATTCTCGGCATTTAGTTTGCTCCAGTTCTAGTCAGTTAGAACAGTTTTAGTTTGGAACAGATTTTTTTTTCAAAAGGGGGTGTGTCCGGCCACTTATGCCCGTTTTGAAAGTTTAGGCAGTGAAAACTTACTCCAAACTAACTTAGAATGGAATAAGTGTAGATTTTTGTATGCTCAGAAAAACCTTGTCTACACTTAGAAAATCAGGCGTAGGGAATGGGGGGAGGAGGGTTTAAAGGGAAGTTTACAAACATTAAACACTTCAGTTTTACAAAAAGAGTCATCATCAATACATCAATAAATCAACCAATAAATCAATCAAAAAAAATTAATTAAAAAAAAAATCAATAAATAAAACATTTTCTACTTACTGACTGCAGCACCGGGAGTCCTCCAACAGCGTGCTGGGATGGCCCCCCTCCCCCCCCCGTGTGTCTCTGTTAGTGTCTCTATCTTTCTGTGTGTGTCTCTCTCACTCTCTGTCTGTCAGTGTCTGTGTTTCTGATAGCGAGGGGTGGAGGGGAGGGGGAGGATGGGGTGGAGGGGGGAGGTGGGGGAGGGGAGGTGGAGGGGTGGAGTGGAGGGGGGAGGGGAGGTGGATGGGTGGAGGGGAGAGGGGGGGTGGAGGGGAGTGGAGGGGTGGAGGGGAGAGGGGGGGTGGAGGGGTGGAGAGGTGGGGGGTGGAGGAGGCGGGGGTGGGTGGGAGAGGGGAGGGGAGAGAGGGGAGGGGAGGGGGAGGGGGGAGCGGGAGGAGGGGGGGAGGAGGGGGGATGGGAAGGGGAGGGGGAAGATGGTGGAGGGGAGTGGAGGGTGGAGGGTGGAGGGGGAGGAGGGGAGGGGGAGGGGAGGGGCAGGATGGGGAGGGTGGTGGAGGATGGAGGGGGGAGGGGAGGTAGAGGGGTGGAGGGGAGAGGGGGGTGGAGGGGACAGGGGGGGTGGAGGGGAGGGGGGAAGGAGGGTAGAGAGGTGGGGGGTGGAGGGGAGGGTGGGAGGATGGGGAGGGGGGAGGGAGGAGGAGGGAGGAGGGGAGGTGGAGGAGTGGAGGGGAGAGGGGGTGGAGGGGAGGGGAGAGGGGGGTGGAGGGGAGGGGAGAGGGGGGTGGAGGGGAGGGGGGAGGGAGGGGTGGAGAGGTGGGGGGTGGAGGAGGAGGGGGTGGGTGGGAGAGGGGAGGGGAGAGAGGGGAGGGGAGGGGGAGGAGGGGGGAGGGGGGAGCGGGGAGGAGGGGGAAATGGTGGAGGGGAGTGGAGGGTGGAGGGTGGAGGGGGAGGAGGGGAGGGGCAGGATGGGGAGGGTGGTGGAGGATGGAGGGGGGAGGGGAGGTAGAGGGGTGGAGGGGAGAGGGGGGGTGGAGGGGAGAGGTGGGGTGGAGGGGAGGGGGGTGGAGGGGAGGGGGGAAGGAAGGGTAGAGAGGTGGGGGGTGGGAGGGGGGAGGGGAGGGGGAGGATGGAGGGAGGAGGGGGAGGGAGGGGGTGGAGGGGAGAGGGGGTGGAGGGGAGGGGGGAGAGAGAGGGAGGGAGGGAGGGGAGGGGAGGGGGGAGGAAGGAGGGAGGGGAGGGGAGGGAGGGGAGGGGAGGGGAGGGGGGAGAAGGGAGGGAGAGGGGGTGGGGGAGAAGGGAGGGGGGAGAAGGGGAGGGAGGGGAGGGGGAGAGAAGGGAGGGAGGGGAGGGGGGAGAGAGAAGGGAGGGAGGGGGAGAGAACGGAGGGGGTGGAGAGAAGGGAGGGAGAGGGGGAGGGGGAAGAGAAGGGAGGGGGAAGAGAAGGGAGGGGAGGTGGGGAGGGGAGTGGGGAGAGAAGGGAGGGGAGGGGGGAGGGGGAGAGAAGGGAGGGAGGGGGAAAGAAGGGAGGGAGAGGGCGGAGAGAAGGGAGGGAGAGGGGAGGGGGAGAGAAGGGAGGGAGAGGGGGAGGGGAAAGGGGGGAGAGAAGGGAGGGAGGTGAGGGGGGGAGAGAAGGGGAGGGAGGTGCGGGGAGAGAAGGGTAGGGGGGAGGGGAGAGAAGGGAGGGAGGGGAGGGGAGAGAAGGGAGGGGGGGAGAGAAGGGAGGGGGGGAGAGAAGGAGGGAGAAGGGGGGAGGGGGGAGAGAAGGAGGGAGGGAGGGGGGAGGAGAAGGGAGGGGAAATGGGGGGGGGAGAGAAGGGAGGGAGGGGAGTGGAGGGGGGGAAGAAGAAGGGACGGGGGAGAGGGGAGAAGGGGAGAGAGGGAAGGGGAAGGGGGGAGGGAGAGAAGGGGGATCGAGGGGAGGGGGAGAAGGGAGGGGGGAAAAGGGAGGGGAGAAGGGAGGGGGAGAAGGGAGGGGGAGAAGGGAGGGGGAGAAGGGAGGGGGAGAAGGGAGGGGGAGAAGGAGGGGGAGAAGGGAGGGGGAGAAGGGAGGGGGAGAAGGGAGGGGGAGAAGGGAGGGGGAGAAGGGAGGGGGAGAGGGAGGGGGGGAGAAGGAGGGGGAGGGGGGGAGAAGGGAGGGGAAGGGGGAGAAGGGGGGGGGGGAGAAGGGGAGGGGGGAGGGGGGAGAAGGGAGGGGGAAGGGGGGGAGAAGGGAGGGGGGGAGGGGGGGGTGGAGCGGGAGGGGGAGGGGGGGAGAAGGGAGGGGGAGGGGGGGAGAAGGGAGGGGGAGGGGGGAGAAGGGAGGGGTGTGGGGGGAGAAGGGAGGGGGAGGAGGAGGGAGGGAGGGAGGGGAGGGGGGAGAGAGAGGGAACGGGCCCGGCGGGGTCGGGAGCGCGGGTCGGGGCGGAGGGGAGGGGCGTCGGTCGGTTGGAGATCGGTGGGGGGGGGGGGCGGAGATCAGTCGGTGGGGGCGGAGGGGAGGGGCGTCGGTCGGTTGGAGATCGGTGGGGGGGGGGGGCGGAGATCGTGGGGGGGGGCAGAGATCGTGGGGGGGGGGGCGGAGATCGTGGGGGGGGGGGGGCGGAGATCAGTCGGTGGGGGCGGAGGGGAGGGGCGTCGGTCGGTTGGAGATCGGTGGGGGGGGGGGGCGGAGATCGTGGGGGGGGGGCAGAGATCGTGGGGGGGGGGGCGGAGATCGGTCGGTGGGGGCGGAGGGGAGGGGCGTCGGTCGGTTGGAGATCGGTGGGGGGGGGGGCGGAGATCGTGGGGGGGGGGCAGAGATCGTGGGGGGGGGGGCGGAGATCGGTCGGTGGGGGCGGAGGGGAGGGGCGTCGGTCGGTTGGAGATCGGTGGGGGGGGGGGCGGAGATCGTGGGGGGGGGGGGCGGAGATCGGTCGGTGGGGGCGGAGATCGTGGGTGGGGGGGCGGAGATCGTGGGGGGGGGGGCGGAGATCGGTCGGTGGGGGCGGAGATCGTGGGTGGGGGGGCGGAGATCGTGGGGGGGGGGGGGCGGAGATCGTAGGGGTGGGGGGCGCGGAGATCGGTCGGGAGCGGAGGTCGGTTGGGGGGGGGAGATCGGGAACAGGAGAAGCGGAGGTCGGGTCGGGGGGGGGGGGGAGGGGGAGTCAAGTCGGGTCGGGTCCGGAGAAAGCAGGAGCTGGGCATGGGAGGCAGCCTTATCGACGCAGCCCCAGTGAGGCCATTCAGCCAGGGCTAGGGGCTGCGTGCTTCGGGCCCCTCCCACACAGTTTCGGTGCCTGGAGCTACTGCACTTGCGTGTCCACTGTAGCGCGACTGTGCAGAGGTCCCGGCACTGTTTTCAGCGCAGGGACCTGGCTCCGCCCCCCCACAGCTCGTGCTGCGCTGCGCCCAGCTCCAGAGGGCCTGCAGGGAGCCGGAGAATAGGTAAGATTTTTTTAGGCGCACTTTGTGGCGCAAAAAACGGGTGTCCAGGTCGGGGCTGCACCGTTCTAGGCGCGGCACGAAACTTGGGCTGAGAGAGACAGAGACTGAGAGAGACAGAGTCAGAGAGACAGAGATTGAGAGAGACAGAGACTGAGAGACAGAGATTGAGAGACAGAGATTGAGAGAGACAGAGTCAGAGAGACTGAGATTGAGAGAGCCAGAGACTGAGAGAGACAGAGACAGAGTGAGAGACAGAGTGAGAGACTGAGAATGAGACAGAGAGACAGAGCCTGAGCCTGGTTGAGCTGCGCTAACTCAGCACGGAGCAGAGAATTGAATTTGGGAACTTCTTTTGCATGTATCAAAATTAAATGATGAGCAGCACCTTGCGATTGTACAGAGCAGTAATGGGCAAATTACTGCCCACTTTCACTTCCTGTGGGTCAGAGACAGACCCAAACTGCAGCCAAGGAAAAAACATAATAATAGGTCATTCAAATTAATAATTTGCAAAAGTGATTCTCCCCAGCCCGATCTTAAAAGGATCCATTCTATGATTCTGGGCCCCAAAGGCAGGCGTCGGTACCCAGAACGTACTGCGCACTGGAATATGACCTATCTATTTTGCAGTCGAGTCATGGCTGCTCATCTCCATGACTCTTTTACCGAAGAACGAGACCGGCACTGCGTCTTTCCTCTCCTACCACCCAACAACAACAATATAGCGCCTTTAACGCAGTGAAACATCCCAAGGCGCTTCACAGGACAATTATGAGTTAAAAAATTTGACACCAAGCTGCATAAGTAGAAATTAGGGCAGGTGACCAAAAGCTTGGTCAAAGAGGTCGGTTTTAAGGAGCGTCTTAAAAGAGGAAAGAGAGGTAGAGAGGCGGAGAGGTTTAGGGAGGGAGTTGTAGAGCTTGGGGCTCAGGCAACAGAAGGCAATGGTGGAGCGATTAAGATCAGGAGTGGTCAGGAGGACAGAGTTAGAGGAGTGCAGACATCTCGGGGGTTGTGGGGCTGGAGGAGGTTACAGAGATAGGGAGGGGCGAGGGCCATGGAGGGATTTGAAAATAAGGAGGAGAATTTTGAAATCGAGGCGTTGCTTAACCAGATGCCAATATAGGTCAGCAAGTATAGCGGTGATGGGTGAGCGGGACTCGGTACGAGTTAGGATATGGGCAGCCGAGTTTTGGATCACCTCTAGTTTACGTACGGTAGAATGTGGGAGGCTAGCCAGGAGAGCGTCTAGAGGTAACAAAGGCATGGATAAGGGCTTCAGCAGCTGATGAGCTGAGGCAGGGGTGGAGACGGGCGATGTTAAGGAGGTGGAAATGGGCGGTCTTAGTTATGCTGTGGATATGTGGTCGAAAGCTCACTTCAGAGTCAAATATGACACCAAGGTTGCAAATAGTGTGGTTCAGCCTCAGACACACGTTGGGGAGAGGGATGGAGTCAGTGTCTGGGGAACGGAGTTTGTGGCGGGGATGGCATACGATGGCAGGACAGTTCTCAGCTGGCACCAATTGGGACTGTATCAGTCATCTTTGCAGAGGGACATAAGGATGACTGAGGTGGGGAATTGATGCTGAGGGTACAGTTCTATTTCACACTGATTTACAGAAACCGCAAGATACCACAACAATTTCAAGTTTTATCTCTGATTCATTTCTAAACAGTATCGAATACATTTTGTGTATTTAAGATAGTATCTGACTACTATCTGAATTTATGTTTATGCAATGCTTGTCTAATGTTTATTTTGTGCGCGGACCTCAGCGGCAGGAGCTGGTGAGGGGTCTGCACGAGACCTCACGACTGGTGAACGGCCGTGTGGCCGAGCACCTTAGTGCGGCACTCAAAAGCTCACCAAAACTTGTTGCATGGCCTTCCAGCCCAAATAATTACCCAGCCCTGGTACAGAGAATTAAAATTCTCTCAGTTTCTGGGCTCATATCAGGGATATCACTGAACTGAAACATAAACTGATTTGTGTGCCCTGTCAACGTTACCTATCTATTACACTACAGTCCCACTCGCCATCCCTCAACCAATAAGGGTGGCAGTTCCACTTCCAAGCATAACCAAGGTGTTGAGTCAGCAGGTTGCTGAAATTACAGCTGAACATTTCAAACTTTCCCTTTAGCTTGCACTTTCCGTGAGATGGAGGGGCCTGGAAACGGCAGGGATTTCTGAAACTGCTTAAATATAGGACAGATCCCGCAGCTTGTCCAGCTGATGGAGAATTAGGATTTTGTACTAAACCTTGTGACAGCTGAAGATATTTAAGGATACAGTATATGAGTAATTTCAGACACGCCATATGGTAAGTGTAGCACAGAGGTAGATAGATGTTTGTTAGGTAAGGGTATCAAGGGATATGGAACAACTGCAGATAAATGGAGTTGATGTGCAGATCAGCTATGACCCAATTGAATGGTGGGGTAGGATCAAGGGGCTGAATGGCTGACTCCTGTTCCTATATTCCTGTGCTTGGGAGGAACAGGTGATTTTGGACCTATGATTCGCAAAGCTTTCTATCACTGGGGGTTTCCTCACCTCAGGTCTGGTTCTGTTGTAGACTCAATGGTAAATTGCTGTGATTGGCCAATGACTCCATCATCATTGTATCATCCCGATGGATGGTAGAAGACGAACTACATGGTCCTTGGCTTTGTTCATTCAGCAATTCCTATTTTCCGAATGACTTGAGAAAGAGGTGGATCACTGATCCAGAGTATAAAGGGATGAGTAGTGAGGCCAGTTTAGGGGTTAAGCATCTCAGTCTAGAAAGGTGGTGGTTGAGGTGGGAGATCAATGGACAACTAGTTAGAAAGGAGGTAACTGGGACCATGGACAAATAGGACTGCCTTCGAGAAAGGAAAAAAGAGAGAAAATAAACAAAATAAATGATTAACAGCTTCTACTATTGTCTTTTGGATGAAACTGGACTTTAGAAGTGACCCCGGCTCACTGCCTGATGTGGAGTGACCCCGGCCTGCTGTCTGATGGGGAGTGACCCCGGGTCCACTGCCTGATGGGAAGTGACCCCGGCCCGCTGCCTGATGGGGAGTGACCCCGGCCCGCTGTCTGATGGGGAGTGACCCCGGCCCGCTGCCTGATGGGGAGTGACCCCGGTCCGCTGCCTGATGGAGAGTGACCCCGGCCCTCACTGCCTGATGGGGAGTGACCCCGGCCCGCTGTCTGATGGAGAGTGACCCCGGCCCACTGCCTGATGGGGAGTGACCCCGGCCCACTGCCTGGTGGGGAGTGACCCCGGCCCACTGCCTGGTGGGGAGTGACCCCGGCCCGCTGCCTGGTGGGGAGTGACCCGGGCCCGCTGCCTGCTGGGGAGTGACCCGGGCCCGCTGCCTGATGGGGAGTGACCCCGGCCCGCTGCCTGATGGGGAGTGATCCCGGCCCGCTGCCTGATGGGGAGTGACCCCGGCCCGCTGCCTGATGGGGAGTGACCCCGGCCCGCTGCCTGATGGGGAGTGACCCCGGCCCGCTGCCTGATGGGGAGTGACCCCGGCCCGCTGCCTGATGGGGAGTGACCCCGGCCCGCTGCCTGATGGGGAGTGACCCCGGCCCGCTGCCTGATGGGGAGTGACCCCGGCCCGCTGCCTGATGGGGAGTGACCCCGGCCCGCTGCCTGATGGGGAGTGACCCCGGCCCGCTGCCTGATGGGGAGTGACCCCGGCCCGCTGTCTGATGGAGAGTGACCCCGACCTGCTATCTGATGGGGAGTGACCCCGTCCTGCTGCCTGATAAGGAGTGACCCCAGCCCACTGCCTGATGGGGGAGTGACCTCAGCCTAGTGCCTGATGGGGAGTGAGTGTGACCCCAGCACACTGCCTAATGGGGGAGTGACCCCGGCCCAGTGCCTGATGGGGAGTGATCCCGGCCTACTGCAGCAACTCGCCAAGGCTACTTGAACAGCACATATCTGCCCTGCAACTTCTACCATCAAGAAGGACCAGAGCAGCAATGTTGTGGGAGCATTATCACCTCCAGGTTCCCCTCCAAGTCACACACAATCCTGACTTGGACATATCATTCATCATCACTGGGTACAAATCTTGGAATTCCCTTCATGACACCATTAAGCGAGCACAAGGACAGCAGTGGTTCAAGAAGAAGGCCCACGACTATCTCAAGGTATCGCGACATGGGCAGTAAATGCAACCATACCAGTGACACCCACATCCTGAGAGCAAATTTTAAAATACACAATGGCACCAATTTTCCAAAACTTTGTGCTGCTATAATCAACAACACAAGGGCACTGGGCTGGGGTCACACTCACTCCCCATCAGGCACTGGGCTGGGGTCATACTCACTCCCCATCAGGCAGTGGGCCAGGGTCACTCCCCCATCAGCGCTGAGTTGGGGTCACTCCCCATCAGGCAGTGGGCCGGCATCACACTCACTCCCCATCAGGCAGTGGGCTAGGTGGATGGTACATACTGCAGCCACAGTGGGTGTGATACTGAGCTTCCAGCAGGGATGTGCCTCCCTCACCCCCTCAACAACTCAATAACCTCCGACTCAGCATGTGCAGCCTCACAGAGGGAGACAGAAACCCACTGCATGTCAGATACCAGACATCACAGGTCAAAATGATCAGAAGCTGGGATTTCTGACCGGGAGCTTGAAACGTACAGGCATTTTCCAATCTGCACAGTTCTCTCACCAAACAATCACGCTCTGACTGATCTGAGATTCTGTTTATTTAAAAGCAATGAAACTTTATGGCCTTAAAGTGACATGGTTCCAGCTTGGTATAATATATTTTGCATTATATAAGCTTATAAAACAGTCTCTTGCGTGACTCACTCAACAATGCCATATCAGCTAACATTTCAGAAATTTTGATGCTCATTCCAGAGCATCACACCAGGGACCGCATTTAAACGAAGTTCCAGATTTGAACACAAGCCCAAGAGTTATATATTTTTAATTCAGCCAAGCCAAAAAGAGTTGCAGTCATATAGCACCTTTCACACTTCAGGACGCGTCACAGCCAATAATGTATTTTTGCAATGTAGTCACTGTTGTAATGTAGGAAACACAGCTGCCAATTTGTGCACAGCAAGCTCCCACACACAACGGAATAACTGACCATATAATCTGATTTACTGATATTGGTTGGCCAGGACACTGGGGATAACTCCCCTGCTCGTCTCCAAAATAGTGCCATGGGATCTTACCGTCCACCTGAGAGAGCAGGCGGTTTAACGTCTCATCTGAAAGACGGCACCGTCGACAGTGTAGCACTCCCTCAGTACTGTACTGGAGTGTCAGCGTAGATTCTTGTGCTCAAGTCTCTGGAGTGGGACTTGAGTCCATGACCACCTGACAGAGGCGAGAGTGTTGCCCACTGAGCCAGGGCTGGCACCTAGAAACGTGGGACTCTTACTGTGAAGGGAAGATGTGAACAAGCTCCACCCACTTGGCCAGGATCCACAAATCAAACTGTAAGTGTTGCCGACCATTACTGTGTCACCCGAACAGACCAGATCAAATCACCAATTGCACAAGAGGATCATCCCTGCCATAAGACTGTTCTGCAGCAAAAGGGTTGCTGCGAAGCGCAGGTGTGCAATGACAACACGCCCACCATATACAGGAGAAGGAACGATGCGAGGAAACAGTGTCCTTGTAGACAGGAAACCTGCTAAACAGGCTCTGTGTATAGCAGCTCCAAACAATCTCAGGCAGTACACCTCTCACGGTAAACAGCACACCAGCCTCTACCTCCCCATCCCCCTGCACAGATCGGGAGGACATTTCTCATCAAGACGCTCCTACACAACTCAGTAGCCAATTCAGGGGAATTCAAACAAAATTCTGGCACAGCTCGATTGTCTGTCCACTGAGGGGGCAAGTAGGAACGTAGGGGTAGTTAAAGCATAAGTCCTGCAAATATGGGATCACCTGCGATCTCCGTTCTGTGCTGTGGTAGCTAATAAAGTTTAATTTGTTTTAAATGCCGGTTTTAGTGCCCCCCTTCCCTTTTATAGGGGGCACTTGTAAATTATGGTTTTAGAGCCCCCAAAAAACACAAAAAAACTACAAAAATACAAAAAAAAACCCAAAAAACAAAAAAAGGGCCTTGGGAAATGTTTGTAGTGTCCCCCAGATCGGGGGGCACTTGATCTAATGTTTGTTTTGTTTACTCTAAAAGAGTTCTGGTAGCTAATTTAATTGGCCTCAGCACTCCTGGGTTAGGGGAAGGAGTGAATCAGCCCAAGGTTCATGCACCTGATCACTATCCAGTTGGCCCCTGCTGGAAATGGCTGTTTTTGGGTGTCAGGTGGACAAAATTGGACACCGTGGTGATGCACCCCAAAGTTGAATAGTCTTCTGACATTCACTGTCCGGCTCGAGCATGAAGAATTGCCACTTGGGTGAGGCACTGGAGGGCACCCGGCGCTCACGGAGCTATACACCAGTGTGCCTCATACCTTTGGTGAGAGGGGGAATGAAACTGGAGAGAAAAAAGGTAATGTACCTGTTGTTGAGCCACCTGGTGGACGACTGATGTAATAACAAAACCATGTGCTGCATCAGTTCTTACCCAGGAGCCATGTTGTGCAGTGTTCTGTGTTTACTGTGTATCAAGATATCACAGAATTGACGATTCAGAATGCAATTTTCGGATTTCTTAGCTGACATTTTTGTTGGAGGATAATCCTGCCAACCAACAAAAGGAATTTTAGAGGTTCTTCATTTTGCAGAAAAAAACTAAAAATCCAAGATTAATTTCCAACACATGTGACTGAATTGTCGACATTGCCAGAGTCCAGATGGCCACGCCTATGGGAATAATGGGGCACTTTCGCAACCAAGAGACTTTCAGAGCGTATGTGGAGCAGCTAGAAATGATTTTCACTGCGAATAGTATCGTCGAAGTTCCCGACGATGTAAACCGTAACCAGCAGGTTTAGAAATGAAACGGGTGATTTTTTTGACTGAAGCAGGCCCCGAGGTGTATGAAACCCTGAACAACATTCTTGTTCCCGCCAAGTCGAAGGGCACGCCACTGAAGGAGATTCCGCAGTACTGTCCTGAGCCCCTGGAAATTGCTGAAAGTTATCGTTTTGGAACACGCAATCAATTAAATGACGAGGGTATCAGTGAGTACATTGTAGCATTAAAAAAGCTATCCAGTCATTGTCATTTTGGAGACATTCAGGTCAGAGCTTTGATTGACCGCTTTGTTTGTGGGATGAAAAATGAGCGAATCAGAAGTTAATTATTGGCAACCCCTAACTTGAATTTTGATTTAGCTTGTCAGGCAACTAAGGATGTGGCCAACTGATATTCCTGAGAATTTCATGCCATTTCCAGTCGTCAGACAACCGAGCTGAATCGCCTGCAGGCTAAAAGTAAAAGGCAGTTGGGCCACAAGGTCTCAGCAACTGGCCAAGGTAACAGAGCATTGAAGTCGTGCTATCGGTGCCTGGGACCACATATTGCTCAAAGCTGTCCGTATTTGAAGGCAGATTGTTTCTTCTGCAAGAAAACGGAGCATCTTGCGAAGGTTTTCCGACAGAGGAGCAAACCGATTGGCAATGCTAGAAGTATAAATCACCAGACACTACATACCGTTGAAGAGAAACAGCAGGACGAGCAGTTTCTAGACATTCACGTCATCAGGAGCACAAAGATATCATCATCCAAGTAGACATCACAGGAACCAGGATAGCCATGGAAATCGACACTGGTACATCTGTCAACGTGGTACTGGAATCGCTACACCACGACAAGTTGTGTGATTATTGACGAGAGAGCATAGATAGAAATTAATAGGTTTGATCTAATAGCCATAACGGAGATGTGGTTGTAAAGTGGCTACGGTAGAGAACTAAATATTCCAGGATACTTAACTTTTAGAAAAGATTGGCAAAATGGAAAAGGAGGAGGGGTAGCTCTGATAATAAAGGATGGGATAAAGACAGTAGAGAGAAAGGATGTTAGCTCGGAAAATCAAGAAGTAGAATCTGGGGCCCCAGCTATTCACAATCTATATCCATGATTTAGATGACGAGACCAAATGTAATATATCCAAGTTTGCTGATGATACAAAGCTAGGTGGGAATGTGAGTTGTGAGGAGGATGCAAAGAGGCTTCAAGGGGATATAGACAGGCTAAGTGAGTGGGCAACCACTTTGGCAAGAAAAATAGAAAAGCAGAGTATTTTTTAAATGATGAGAGATTGGGAAATGTTGGTGTTCAGAGGGACCTGGGTGTCCTTGTACACCAATCACTGAAAGTTAACCTGCAGGTACAGCAAGCAATGAAGAATGCAAATGGTATGTTGGCCTTTATTACAGCAGGATTTGAGTATATAAGAGTAAAGACATCTTCATGTAATTATATAGGGCCCTGGTGAGACTGCACCTGGAGTATTGTGTACAGTTTTGATCTCCTTACCGAAGGAAGGATATACTTGTCACAGAGGGAGTGCAACGAAGGTTCACCAGACTGATTCCTGGGATGGGGGGATTGTCCTTTGAGGAGTGATTGAGCAGACTAGGCCTATATTCTCTAGAGTTTAGAAGAATGAGAGGTGATCTCATTGAAACATACACAATTCTTACAGGGCTTGACAGGGTAGATGCAGGGAGGATGTTTCCCCCGGGCTGGGGAGTCTAGAACCAGGAGTCACAGTCTCAGGATAAGGGGTCGGCCATTTAGGACTGAGATGAGGAGAAATATCTTCACTCAGAGGGTGGTGAATCTTTGGAATTGTCTGCCCCAGGGGGCTGTGGAGGCTCAGTCTTTGAGTATATTTAAGACAGTGTTCGATAGATTTTTGGATATTAAGGGAATCAAGGGATAGGGGTTAATACAGGCAAGTGGAGTTGAAGTAGAAGATCAGCCATGATCTCACTGAATGGTGGAGCAGGCTCAAGGGGCCGAATGGCCTACTCCTATTTCTTATGTTTCTTATGTAAATCGAAGGTACAGCTGCGATGCTACTCTGGAGAGCTGATCCCTGCAGTAGGAAGTGTCACCATACCAGTGAAATACAAGGATGAGTTTTAGAACTTGCCTCTCATGGTAGTGGCAGGACACAAGCCTGCTTTGATAGGTACAAATTGGTTGGGATCACTGAAGCTGGATTGGAATGAGATTTTTAGTGTGGAAGCGAAATTTGCATTGAAAGATGATGTCATCAATCACTATCCGAAGGTGTTCTGTGACACAGACAGTCTGATCCAAAGCTTCAAGGCGAGTGTCGGTGTAGAAGGACACAGGACCAGTTTACTGCAAGCTACGTCCCATACCATACATACTCAAGGAGAAAGTTGAGCAAGAACTCAAAGACTAGAAATTGAGAGCATTCTCTCTATGGTAGATCTGAGTAATTGAGCTACACCCATTGTTGCTGTACCTAAGTCAGATGGTAAGGTTGTGTGGTGATTATAAGGTAACTATAAACCAGGTTCTAGAGGGTAATCTCCCCAATACGTTGCCAAATGTGGAAGATTTGTTCACAACGCTGAGAGGTGGCCCCATATTCTCAAAGTTAGATCTAACAAACGCCTAGCTACAAGTTGAGTTAGATGAAGAGTCCAAGTCATGCTTGACTATAAATACTCATCTGAGCCTATATCAGTTCTTCCGCTCCTGACATATTCCAAGGGGTGATGAACCACATTTTGTAAGGTATTGAAGGGGTAGTGTTTTATTTGGATGACATACTTATTTCAGCACCAAACAGGCAAATCCATGATAACATGTTGAATGAAGTCCTCAAACGGCTAGACAAACAAAAACGGCTTGTATTTATATAGCGCCTTTAACATAGTAAAACGTCCCAAGGCACTTCATAGCACTGTTATAAGACAAAGCAAATAGGTTTGACATTGAGCCACATAAAAGGAAATGACAGCAGACTTGGTCAAAGAGGTAGAAACATAGAAACATAGAAAATAGGTGCAGTAGTAGGCCATTCGGCCCTTCGAGCCTGCACCACCATTCAATAAGATCATGGCTGATCGCTCCCTCAGTACCCCTTTCCTGCTTTCTCTCCATACCCCTTGATCCCTTTTAGCTGTAAGGGCCATATCTAACTCCCTCTTGAATATATCCAATGAACTGGCATCAACAACTCTCTGCGGCAGGGAATTCCACACATTAACAACTCTCTGAGTGAAGAAGTTTCTCCTCATCTCAATCCTAAATGGATTACCCCTTATCCTAAGACAATGTCCCCTGGTTGTGGACTTCCCCAACATCGGGAACATTCTTCCTGCATCTAACCTGTCCAGTCCTGTCAGAATTTTATATGTTTCTATGAGATCCCCTCTCATCCTTCTAAACTCCAGTGAATACAGGCCCAGTCGATCCAGTCTCTCCTCATATGTCAGTCCTGCTATCCCGGGAATCAGTCTGGTGAACCTTCGCTGCACTCCCTCAATAGCAAGAACGTCCTTCCTCAGATTAGGAGACCAAAACTGAACACAATATTCCAGGTAAGGCCTCACCAAGACCTTGTACAACTGCAGTAAGACCTCCCTGCTCATATACTCAAATCCCCTAGCTATGAAGGCCAACATAACATTTGCTTTCTTCACCGCCTGCTGTACCTGCATGCCAACTTTCAATGACTGATGTACCATGACACCCAGGTCTTGCTGCACCTCCCCTTTTCCCAATCTGTCACCATTCAGATAATATTCTGCCTTTGTGTTTTTGCCACCAAAGTGGATAACCTCACATTTATCCACATTATACTGCATCTGCCATGCATTTGCCCACTCACCTAACCTGTCCAAATCACCCTGCAGCCTCTTAGCGTCCTCCTCCTCACAGCTCACACCACCACCCAGCTTAGTGTCATCTGCAAACTTGGAGATATTATACTCAATTCCTTCATCTAAATCATTAATGTATATTGTAAATAGCTGAGGCCCCAGCACTGAGCCCTGCGGCACCCCACTAGGCATTGCCTGTCATTCTGAAAAGGACCCGTTTATCCCGACTCTCTGCTTCCTGTCTGCCAACCAGTTCTCTATCCACGTCAGTACGTTACCCCCAATACCATGTGCTTTAATTTTGCACACCAATCTCTTGTGAGGGACTTTGTCAAAAGCCCTTTGAAAGTCCAAATACACCACATCTACTGGTTCTCCTTTGTCCACTCTACCAGTTACATCCTTAAAAAATTCTAGAAGATTTGTCAAGCATGATTTTCCTTTCATAAATCCATGCTGACTTGGACCGATCCTGTCACTGCTTTCCAAATGCGCTACTATTTCATCTTTAATAATTGATTCCAACATTTTCCCCACTACCGATGTCAGGCTAACCGGTCTATAATTCCCTGTTTTCTCTCTCTTTCCTTTTTTAAAAAGTGGGGTTACATTAGCTACCCTCCAATCCATAGGAACTGATCCAGAGTCTATAGAATGCTGGAAAATGACCACCAATGCATCCACTATTTCCAGGGCCACTTCCTTCAGTACTCTGGGATGCAGACTATCGGGCCCCGGGAATTTATTGGACTTCAATCCCATCAATTTCCCTAACACAATTTCCTGACTAATAAGGATTTCCTTCAGTTCCTCCTTCTCACTAGATCCTCGGTCCCCTAGTATTTCCGGAAGGTTATTTGTGTCTTCCTTCATGAAGACAGAACCAAAGTATTTGTTCAACTGGTCCGCCATTTCTTTGTTCCCCATTATAAATTCACCTGAATCTGACTGCAAGGGACCAACGTTTGTCTTTACTAATCTTTTTCTCTTCACATATCAATAGAAGCTTCTGCAGTCAGTTTTTATGTTCCCAGCAAGCTTCCTCTCATACTCTATTTTGCCCCTCCTAATTAAACCCTTTGTCCTCCTCTGCTGAATTATAAAATTCTCCCAGTTGTCAGGTTTGCTGCTTTTTCTGTCCAATTTATATGCCTCATCCTTGGATTTAACACTGTCCTTAATTTCCCTTGTTAGCCACGGTTGAGCCACCTTCCACGTTTTATTTTTACTCCAGACAGGGATGTACAATTGTTGAAGTTCATCCATGTGATCTTTAAATATCTGCCATTGCCTATCTACCGTCAACCCTTTAAGTATCATTCACCAGTCTATTCTAGCCAATTCACGTCTCATACCATCAAAGTTACCTTTCAGGACCCTAGATAGGTTTTAAGAAGCATCTTAAAGGAGGAAAGAGAGGTAGAGAGACGGATAGGTTTAGGGAAGGAGTTCCAAAGCTTACGGCCCAGGCTGTTGAAGGCACGGCCACCGATGGTTGAGCGATTATAATCAGGGATGCTCAAGAGGGCAGAATTTGAGGAATGCAGACATCTCGTGGGGTTGTGAGGCTGAAAGAGATTACAGAGATAGGGAGGGGCGAGGCCATGGAGGGATTTGTAAACAAGGATGAGAATTTGGAAATCGAGGCGTTGCTTAACCAGGAGCCAATGTAGGCTAGCGAGCACAGAGGACATGGGTGAGCGGGACTTGGTGTGAGTTAGGACACGAGCTGCCAAGCTTTTGGATGACCTCAAGTTTACGTTGCGTAGAATGTGGGAGGCCAGCCAGGAGTGAGTTGGAGTAGTCAAGTCTAGAGGTAACACAAGCATGGATGAGGGCTTCAGCAGCGGATGAGCTGAGGCAGGTGCGGAGGTAGGCAATGTTACAGAGGTGGAAATAGGCGGTCTTAGTTATGCCGCTGATATGTGGCCAGAAGCTCATTTCAGGGTCAAATATGACGCCTAGGTTGCGAACAGTCTGGTTTAGCCTCGGACAGATGCTCGGGAGAGGGATGGAGTCAGTGGCTGGGGAACGCAGTTTGTGGCGGGGACCGAAAACAATTGGCTTCAATTTTCCCAATATTGAATTGGAGAAAATTTCTGCTGATCCAGAACTGGATGTGGGACAAGCAGCCTGACAATTTAGAAACCGAGGAGGGGTCGAGAGAAGTGGTGGTGAGGTAGAGCTGGGTGTCATCAGTGTACATGTGGAAACTGACGCTGTGTTTTCGGATGATGTTGCCGAGGGGCAGCATATAGATGAGAAATAGGAGGGGACCACGGATAGATCCTTGGGGGACACCAGAGGTAACGATGCGGAGGTGGGACGAGAAGCCGTTGCAGGTGATTCTCTGGCTACAATTAGATGGATAAGAATGGAACCAGGCGAGTGCAGTCCCACCCAGCTGGACGATGGTGGAGAGGCATTGGAGGAGGATGGAGTGGTGAACCGTGTCAAAGGCAGGTCCATGAGGACGAGGAGGGAGTTTACCTTTGTCACAGTCACAACGGATGTTATTTGTGACTTTGATGAGAGCTGTTTCGGTACTGTGGCAGGGGCAGAAACTGGATTGGAGGGATTCAAACATGGAGTTCCAGGAAAGATGGGCATGGATTTGGGAGGCGACAACACGTTCAAGGAGTTGGAAGAGGAAAGGGAGATTGGAGATGGGGCGGTAGTTTTAAAGGACGGAGGGGTCAAGGGTTGGTTTTTGAGAGGGGTGATGACGGCAGATTTGAGGGAGAGGGAGATAGTACCTGAGGAGAGAGAACCGTTAACAATGTCGGCTAACATGGGAGCCAGAAAAGGAAGTTGGGTGATCAGCAGTTTAGTGAGAATAGGGTCAAGGGAGCAGGAAATGGGTCTCATGGACAGGATGAGCTCGGAAAGGTCATGAGGGGAGATCGGAGAGAAACTGGAGAAAGATGTGAGGTCAGGGCTAGGTCAGGGGGGACCTCAGAGGAAGTTTGGCCCGGTGGGCGAGGGGAAGGAAGGGAAGAGGCAGAGGCAGCTGATTGGATGGTCTCAATCTTAGAGACACAGAAGTCCATGAGCTCCTCACACTTATTGTTGGATGTGAGTGTGGTGGAGACAGGGGAGAGAGGTTTAAGGAGACGGTTAGCAGTAGAGAATAGTAGCCGGGGGTTCTCTTTGCATTCCAGAATGATCCTGGAATAGTGAGCAGTTTTTGTCAGACAAGAGCAGGACCCGCTAATGCTGAATGTGGTCCAGCCAGATCTGGTGGTAAATGGCGAAACCAGTTGTCTGCCACATCCGGTCAAGTCTGTGTCACTTGGACTTGAGGGAGCGAAGATGAGGGCTATACCGGGGGGAGTATGAGTAACTGCTCACAAGTATGTGATGTTTCAAAACTCAGTGGAGTACTTAGGGCACAGAGTAGACTAATATGTTTACATCCAACCAAGGGAAAGCTGGATGCAATCAGAAATGCACCTACTCCCAAGAATGTCTCTGAACTTCAATAATTTTTGGGTTTTTTGAATAATTGCAGAAAGTTCCTCCCAAGCTTGGCTACAGTATTACATCCACTGAATGAGCTGTTGGGAAAACAGGTGCCTTGGAAGTGGTCAAAAGAATGCAACACAGCTTTCAAAGTGTGTAAATGCAGGTTAGTAGAGAGCACCGTGTTAGTTCACTATGACGGATCTAAGGAGATCAAGCTAGCATGTGATGCCTCTCTGTATGGAGTTGGGGCAGTGATCTCTCATGTACTACACAGTGGGGAGGGGAGACCAATTGTTTTTGCTTCACGCACTCTCAGTGCCAGTGTGCCGAATTATGCACAGATCGAAAAGGAAGCTTTGGCATTAATTTTTGGGGTCAAGAAACATAGAAAATAGGTGCAGAAGCAGGCCATTTAGCCCTTCGAACCTGCACCACCATTCAATATGATCATGGCTGATCATGCAACTTTAGTACCCCATTCCTGCTTTCTCTCCATACCCCTTGATCCCTTTAGCTATAAGGGCCACATCTAACTCCCTATTGAATATATCTAATGAACTGGCCTCAACAACTTTCAGTGGTAGAGAAGTCCACAGGTTCACCACTCTCTGGGTGAAGAAGTTTCTCCTCATCTCGGTCCTAAATGGATTACCCCTTATCCTCAGACTGTGACCCCTGGTTCTGGACTTCCCCAACATCGAGAACATTCTTCCTGCATCTAACCTGTCCAATCCTGGCAGAATTTTATATGTTTCTATAAGATCCCCTCTCATTCTTCTAAATTCCAGTGAATATAAGCCTAGTTGATCCAGTTTTTCTTCATATGTCAGTCCTGCCATACCGGGAATCAGTCTGGTGAACCTTCGTTGCACTCCCTCAATAGCAAGAATGTCCTTCCTCAGATTAGGAGACCAAAACTGTACACAAGTCAAGGTGTGGCCTCACCAAGGCCCTGTACAACTGCAGTAAGACCTCCCTGCTCCTATACTCAAATCCTCTCGCTATGAAGGCCAACATGCCATTTGCCTTCTCTATCGCCTGCTGAACCTGCATGCCAACTTTCAATGACTGATGAACCATGACACCCAGGTCTCGCTGCACCTCCCCTTTTCCTAATCTGTCACCATTCAGATAATATTCTGCCTTCCTGTTTTTGCCACCAAAGTGGATAACCTCACATTTATCTACATATACTGCATCTGCCATGCATTTGCCCACTCAACTAACCTGTCCAAGTCACCCTGCAGCCTCTTAGCATCCTCCTCACAGATCACGCTTGGTGTCATCTGAATACTTGGAGATATTACATTCAATTCCTTCATCTAAATCATTAATGTATATTGTAAATAGCTGGGGTCCCAGCACTGAACCCACTAGTCACTGCCTGCCATTCTGAAAAGGACCTGTTTATTCCTACTCTTTGCTTCCTGTCTGCCAACCAGTTCTCTATCCACGTCAATACATTACCCCCAATACCATGTGCTTTAATTTTGCACACTAATCTCTTTTGTGGGACCTTGTCAAAAGCCTTTTGAAAGTCCAAATACACCACATCCACTGGTTCTCCCTTGTCCACTCTACTAGTTACATCCTCAAAAAAATCTAGAAGATTTGTCAAGCATGATTTCCCTTTCATAAATCCATGCTGACTTGGACCAATCCTGTCACTGCTTTCCAAATGTGCTGCTATTACATCTTTAATAATTGATTCCAACATTTTCCCCACTACCAATGTCAGGTTAACCGGTCTATAATTCCCTGTTTTCTCTCTCCCTCCTTTTTCAAAAAGTGCGGTTACATTAGCTACCCTCCAATCCATAGGAACTGATCCAGAGTCTATAGAATGTTGGAAAATGACCACCAATGCATCCACTATTTCTAGGGCCACTTCCTTAAGTACTCTGGGATGCAGACTATCAGGCCCTGGGGATTTATAGGCCTACAATCCCATCAATTTCCCTAACACAATTTCCTGACTAATAAGGATTCCCTTCAGTTCCTCCTTCTCACTAGTCCTCAGTACGCTAGTATATACTTATTTGGTCGTAAGTTTACCATCGTTACTAACCATAAGCCTCTGACAGCAATCTTCCATCCAAAGTCCCCTGTTTCAACCTTAGCTGCAGCCCGAATGACGAGATGGGTTTTGATTTTTGGCTTTGATTTTGTCATTTTATGACATTGAGTACAGATGATCAGCTGATCACAGTAATGCTGATGCTAGATCCAGGTGGCCATCCCCATCACAAGTTACACCTGATACGGAAGAAGTGTTCTATTTCCCATACATTGGTGAGCTGCCAGTCACAGCTGAAGCGATTGTTAGGGCAACCAAACATGACCCAGTTATGTCAAAGGTGTATGATTACATAGCAAATGGATGGCCAAACCAGGTATCAGAGGAAGATATTCATCCATACTTCATTCGTAGGAATGAATTGTCAGCAGGCAAGAGTGGTTATCCCAAATAGGTTCAGATCCATAATTGTAAGGAGATCTTTATGACCAGCACCCGGGAATGTGCTTGACCAAGAGTTTTGCACGCAATTACTTATGGTGGCCAGGTTTAGATAAAGATATAGAGTACATCGTTAGTGTACAACATGTCAATCAGTGAGCAGGAACCCACCATCAGTACCATTACAGCTATGGAAATGGCCTCCCAGGGTGTAGCAAAGGTTATATGTAGATTTTGCTGAGCTAGAAGGACAGCAATTGTTCATAAAGAAAGAAAGACTTGAATTTATATAGCGCCTTTCATGACCACCGACATCTCAAAATGCTTTACAACCAATGAAGTACTCTGGAAGTGTAGTCACTGTTGTAATGTGGGAAACGTGGCAGCCAATTTGCGCACAGCAAGCTCCCACAAACAGCAATGTGATAATGACCAGATAATCTGTTTTTTTATTATGTTGTTTGAGAAATAAATATTGGCTAGGACACTGGGGATAATTCCCCTGCTCTTCTTCGAAATAGTGCTATGGGATCTTTTACGTCCACTTGAGCAAGCAGACAGGGCCTTGGTTTAATGTCTCATCTCAAAGACGGCACCTCCGACAGTGCAGTGCTCCCTCAGCCTAGATATTTTTGTGCTCAAGTCCCTGGAGTGGGACTTGAACCCACAACCTTCTGACTCAGAGGCGAGAATGTTACCCACTGAGCCACAGCTGACATAATAATAGATAGTCATTCGATGTGGGTAGAGGTGTTTCCCATGCGAATAATAACACTAGACAATTTGAGAAGATTGTTTTCATCAGAAGAAATTGTGTCTGATAATGGGCAGCAATTTTGTTCAGAAGAGTTCTCACAGTTCATGAACAGAAACTGTGTGAAACATACCTGAGTTCTATCGTACCACCTTGCTTCAAATGGTGCAGCAGAGCACACAGTACAAATTGTCAAATGTGCCCTCATCAAGAAAATGTTGGAACCAAATCCAAAGAAATTACAGTTGTCGTTGGTTCATAAATTGGCAAATTTTCTGATTACTTATCGGAATACTCTTCATACCACTACTGGTAGAAAACCAGCAGAATTGTTTCTCAAATAACAGCCATGAACCAGGTTCTCGTTGGTAAAGCCAAACTTGGCACAGTCGGTAGAAGAGAAACAATGAAGACAGAAAGAGAGTCACGATAAAGGTAGAGTAAGAGAGAGAAGTGTGAAGTTGAACCAGAAGGTTAGACTGAAGAACCATCACCATAAATGGTTACAATGGTTACCAGGAAGAGTGGTGAAGATATGTGGTCCTGGCATATATCTGGTTCAGATGTTTGAATATTGGACATGTTAGGTTTGTTCACATTGATCATATCTTACCTACACATGTGGAAGGAGTTGAAAGTTGGGATGTTTCAATGTATTCTGATAAGTCTGATAGTCTTGTTACAAGTAGAGTACCAGTAGCAAATCCTACAGCAGTTGTACTAGAAACAAGTCCAAGAGAAAGTCAGGATTTAAGTCTGAGTCCGAGTCAGGCAGACAAACAGTCTGAAAGAGTAAAGTCCAAATGTAGATCAAGGTCAGCCAGAGAAGAAAAACTCTCCTCAGGCTCAGCCTAGAATGAGCCAAAGTCCTACAACAAGATCGGAACGTTCTGTTCCAGAAAGAAGGTATCCTCTTCGAAACAGTTAAGTTTCGAAACAGTTAGTGGTTAAGCTTAATCTGTAAATATGGAAAATAAATTTATATCTTTTGTGTTACAGAATTCTATAGTAGAATTTGGAAGCATAAAATGGGTTCCATTTGAGAAATATATATCAAGTGTTGTGTTTACCATGCAAGTCTTGCACAATGATTATGTGCTATGATTAACTTCTTCAATAAGGAGGGAGAAGTGTTGTAGAGCTACCTAGTGAACTCCTGATATAATAATAATAAAGCTGCATCAGTTCTTACCCGGGAGCCATGTTGTGCAGTTCTCTATGTTTACTATGACTCACAGTACCCTCAGACATTTGTAAAACAACTTGCATTTATTCAGCCCTTTTAACGTAGTAAAACGTCCAAAGGCGCTTCAGAGGAGCGATTGTCAAACAAAATTTGACACCAAGCCACATAACGAGAAATGAGAGCAGATGACCAAAAGCTTGGTCAAAGAGGAATGTCTTAAAGGGAGGAGAGGTAGCGAGGTGGAGAGGTTTAGGGAGTGAATTCCAGAGTTCAGGGCCCAGGCAGCTGAAGGCACGGCCGCCAGTGATGGAACGATTAAAATCAAGGATGCTCAAGAGACCAGAATTGGAGGAGCGCAGAGATCTCGGAGGGTTGTGGGGCTGGATGAGATTAGAGATGGGGAGGGGGCGAAGCTATGGAGGGATTTGAAAGCAAGGATGAGAATTTTTAATTTGAGGCGTTGTTGGACCGGGAGCCAACGTAGGTCAGCGAGCACAGGGGTGATTGGTATAAGTGTAACAGTCTGTACCTCAGTTACCTTATATGGACTGATTGCCAAACTGCAGTCATTCCTCCATCAGGATCTTTGTTTTTAATGAATTTTCCTTGTCTCCCTCCTCTCCTGAGGGTAATGACCCTTTGTTGGGGTATAGTTTCACAAGTATTGATTACCCTCTGGTGCATTGCCCAACTGACCAAACTCAGCCTGGACAACGAGAGTCAGCAAGGTATGCACTGATCTTCTCTGGTAATGTGCTGGGTTAATCCTGGTCCTGTACAGTCCTCCATTCCAGGATTTGCTCTCTCCCAGTGGACTTGTACGGTACAGAACTGGAATCAGTTGAATTCCTTTACACCATTAATGATAACCTTGCTTGGAAATTTCCAAGGAAATCATCCATGCAGCTGTTTAATGAGGAAAACTCATATTTTTTCCAAGTGAGAAAGTACATTGGGCACTTAAAAAGGAAAGGTCAAAGTACAACACATGCAAAAGCACCAACTCGACTGGAATGACTTGTATTTTCCTGCTGTAAGTGAATGATTCATTTTCAACAACCACATTAACCAGCCAACTGGGCAGAACTCAGACCTCATGCACGATTAGGTATTTCAGTAAGAAACCTGAATGATTCCAAATAGTTGCACAATAAATAATCCTCCTGGTAAACAACTCCATACAGTTACACAGCAAGTAGCCCTTACCCTGCAAAAGAGACAGGATTCCTGTATCGTTGCACAGTCAGTAACCTTTATCCTGAACAGCAATGTGAAATCCTTGCCTCTGAACAAACAGGAGCTGTGAAAGTGCACTAAATGTGTGGCAAGTACTTTAAGGCTTAAACTGAAAGGAAAAGATGAAATGTATCAGAGCTCCTGGAAAGTCAGTTTTAAATTTCCCTGAATGAGAGAATCCAATGGCTCCCAATCATTCCCAGTGACCCCCAATCATTCCCAGTGACCCCCAACGGTTTCCAGTGACCCACAACGGTTCCCAGTGACCCCCAACGGTTCCCAGTGACCCCCAATCATTCCCAGTGACCCCCAATCGTTCCCAGTGACCCCCAATCGTTCCCAGTGACCCCCAATCGTTCCCAGCGACCCCAATCATTCCCAGCAACCGCAATCATTCCCAGTGACCCCCAATCATTCCCAGTGACCCCAATCATTCCCAGTGACCCCCAGTCATTCCCAGTGACCCCCAACAATTCCCAGTGACCCCCAACGGTTCCCAGTGACTCCCATCATTCCTCATGCCCTTTCCAGTAGTTTTAGTTAATTTTTCCTCTGAAGGCACTGACATAAGGTTCCAGGCTGTTGAAAGCTCACGTGGGGCTGGGCAGTGGGTCACCACACAGCAATCAGAAGGGGACCCTGGCTGCAGTTTCCACTCCCTAGTTTAGGCCCACTACGGGCAGCTGCATAGTAACGCAGTGTAAACCAGGGATCAAACCTGGCATCTGGCCTGCATGATGTAATACCCTTAACCATCAGGGGAATGGTGTCCCTGGGTTTATTGCAATTCAGAACAGAGACCCTCAGCCTGTGTGAGGTGTGTAACACCGTGTGTGTGAGGTGTGTAACACTGTGCGTGAGGTGTGTAACACTGTGTGTGAGGTGTGTAAAGCTGTGTGTGAGATGTGTAACACCGTGTAGTGTGGGCACACTGTGTGTGAGGTGTGTAACACCGTGTGGTGTGGACACGCTGTGTGTGTAAGGTGTGGGCACACTGTGTATGTGAGGTGTGTAACACTGTGTGTGTGAGGTTTGTGAGGTGTGTAACACTGTGTGTGAGGTGTGTAAAACTGTGTGTGAGATGTGTAACACCGTGTAGTGTGGGCACACTGTGTGTGAGGTGTGTAACACTGTGTGTGTGAGGTGTGTAACACTGTGTGTGTGAGGTGTGTAACTGTGTGTGAGAGGTGTGTAACACTGTGTGTGTGAGGTGTGTAACTGTGTGTGAGAGGTGTGTAACACTGTGTGTGTGAGGTGTGTAACAGTGTGTGTGAGGTGTGTAACACTGTGTGTGTGAGGTGTGTAACACTGTGTGTGAGATGTGTAACACTGTGTGTGTGAGGTGTGTAACACTGTGTGTGAGAGGTGTGTAACACTGTGTGTGTGAGGTGTGTAACACTGTGTGAGAGGTGTGTAACACTGTGTGTGAGAGGTGTGTAACACTGTGTGTGTGAAGTCTGTAACACTGTGTGTGTGAAGTCTGTAACACTGTGTGTGAGGTGGACTTTCAAAAGGCTTTTGACAAGGTCCCACACAGGAGATTGGTATCACATGGTATTGGGGGTAATGTACTGACGTGGATAGAGAACTGGTTGGCAGACAGGAAGCAGAGAGTCGGGATTAACGGGTCCTTTTCAGAATGGCAGGCGGTGACTAGTGGAGTGCTGCAGGGCTCAGTGCTGGGACCCCAGCTCTTTACAATATATATTAATGATTTTGATGAGGGAATTGAGTGTAATATCTCCAAGTTTGCAGATGACACTAAACTGGGTGGCGGTGTGAGCTGTGAGGAGGACGCTAAGAGGCTGCAGGATGACTTGCACAGGTTAGATGAGTAGGCAAATACATGGCAGATGCAGTATAATGTGGGTAAATGTGAGGTTATCCACTTTGGGGGCAAAAACACGAAGGCAGAATATTATCTGAATTGCGGCAGATTAGGAAAAGGGGAGGTGCAGCGAAACCTGGGTGTCATGGTTCATCAGTCATTGAAAGTTGGCATGCAGGTACAACAGGCGGTGAAGAAAGCAAATGGTATGTTGGCCTTCATAGCAAGGGGATTTGAGTATAGGAGCAGGGAAGTCTTGCTGCAGTTGTACAGGGCCTTGGTGAGGCCTCACCTGGAATATTGTGTTCAGTTTTGGTCTCCTAATCTGAGGAAGGACGTTCTTGCTATTGAGGGAGTGCAGCGAAGGTTCATCAGACTGATTCCAGGGATGGCTGGACTGACATGTGAGGAGAGACTGGATCAACTGGGACTTTATACACTGGAGTTTAGAAGGATGAGAGGGGATCTCATAGAAACATATAAAATTCTGACTTGACTGGACAGGTTAGATGCGGGAAGAATGTTCCCGATGTTGGGGAAGTCCAGAACCAGGAGACACAGTCTTAGGATAAGGGGTAAGCCATTTAGGACTGAGATGAGGAGAAACTACTTCACTCAGAGAGTTGTTAACCTGTGGAATTCCCTGCCGCAGAGAGTTGTTGATACCAGTTCATTGGATATATTCAAAAGGGAGTTAGATGTGGCCCTTACGGCTAAAGGGATCAAGGGGTATGGAGAGAAAGCAGGAAAGGGGTACTGAGGGAATGATCAGCCATGATCTTATTGAATGATGGTGCAGGCTCGAAGGGCCGAATGGCCTACTCCTGCACCTATTTTCTATGTTTCTATAACACTGTGTGTGTGAGGTGTGTGACACTGTGTGTGTGAGGTGTGTAACACTGTGTGACACTGTGTGTGAGGTGTGTAACTGTGTGTGTGAGGTGTGTAACACTGTGTGTGTGAGGTGTGTAACACTGTGTGTGACACTGTGTGTGAGGTGTGTAACACTGTGTGTGAGGTGTGTAACACTGTGTGATACTGTGTGTGAGGTGTGTGACACTTTGTGTGAGGTGTGTAACTGTGTGTGTGAGGTGTGTAACACTGTGTGTGAGGTGTGTAACACTGTGTGAGGTGTGTAACACTGTGTGACACTGTGTGTGAGGTGTGTAACTGTGTGTTTGAGGTGTGTAACACTGTGTGTGACATTGTGTGTGAGGTGTGTAACACTGTGTGACACTGTGTGTGACGTGTGTAACACTGTGTGTGAGGTGTGTAACATTGTGTGTGACAGTGTGTGTGAGGTGTGTAACTGTGTGTGTGATGTGTGTAACACTGTGTGTGACACTGTGTGTGAGGTGTGTAACTGTGTGTGTGAGGTGTGTAACACTGTGACACTGTGTGTGAGGTGTGTAACACTGTGTGTGACACTGTGTGTGAGGTGTGTAACTGTGTGTGTGAGGTGTGTAACACTGTGTGACACTGTGTGTGAGGTGTGTAACTGTGTGTGACACTGTGTGCGAGGTGTGTAACATGTGTGTGACACTGTGTGTGAGGTGTGTAACACTGTGTGTGACACTGTGTGTGAGGTGTGTAACTGTGTGTGTGAGGTGTGTAACACTGTGTGTGACACTGTGTGACACTGTGTGACACTGTGTGTGAGGTGTGTAACTGTGTGTGTGTGAGGTGTGTAACACTGTGTGTGACACTGTGTGTGAGGTGTGTTACACTGTGTGTGACACTGTGTGTGAGGTGTGTAACACTGTGTGGTGTGGGCACACTCTCTGTCCCCGTTCTATATTCCCCTCCATCCCAGGTATCTCCCGTTCCTCCAATTCTGGCCTCATGCGTATTTCTGATATACCTGTGCCTTCAGCTGACGAGACCTTAAGCTCTGGAATTCCCTCCCTAAACTCTTCGCCTCTCTACCCCACACTCAGACCCCTCCTTCACACTTTCTGCACTCTCAGAGTTTCTTCACAACTCCAAAGCTCGTCAACCACGCCTTCAGTCTCCTTCCCAAACTCCTGCTCGGACCACTCGCTCTGTCTGAAGAGCCTTGACATTTCGCAATGTTAAAGGTGTTCTATAAAGAGCAAGCCATTTTAGTGCATCTTTGACAGTCCACCTCTGTAGTGTGCTGTGCTTCGCCATCTACTGGCAGAAATCTGCACTTCTCCACACGGTCTCCTCCCAGAGGACAAACAAGTCAGGAGTGTGATGGAATACTCTCCACTTGCCTGGATGAGTGCAGCTCCAACAACACTAAAAGCTCGACACCATCCAGGACAAAGCAGCCGCTTGTTCAACACCCCATCCACCACCTTCACCATTCACTCCCTCCACCACCGGCGCACCGTGGCTGCAGTGTGTACCATCTATCTACAAGATGCACTGCAGCAACTCGCCAAGGCTTCTTCAGCAGCACCTCCCAAACCAGCGACCTCTACCACCTAGAAGGACAAGAGCAGGCGCATGGGAACACCACCACCTCCACGTTCCCCTCCAAGTCACACACCATCCTGACTTGGAAATATATCGGCCGTTCCTGCATCGTCGCTGGGTCACAATCCTGAAACTCCCTCCCTAACAGCACTATGGGAGCACCTTCACCACACGGACTGCAGCGGTTCAAGGCGGCTCACCACCACCTTCTCAAGGGGCGATTAGGGATGGGCAATAAATGACAGCGATGCCCATAATATTAGGGGCATGAGCCCACACCTTTAACTGCTCGACTGGGGTGGGATTCTAGATCTCTGTCGGAGGGGACGGGGGGGAGACAGGGGGAGGGGCCACAGGCCAGTCTGGCTGAACTTTTAAAATTACAAAAACAGAAAATGCTGGAAATACTCAGCAGACCAGGCAGCATCTATGGAGAGAGAAACAGAATTAATGTTTCAGGTCTCAGACCCCTCGTCAGAACTGCAAAAAATAGGTATGTAACAGATTTTAAGCAGGTGCAGACGCAGGGAAGGGGGGGGGGTTTGTGATAGTTGGGAGGCAGGAATGGTTAAATGTTGCAAATGGGGATGGCAGAATTATAAACAGCTACCGCCTGAATAAATAGGGGCAGAAGTTATGGTCTGAAATTGTTGAACTCGATGTTAAGTCCAGAAGGCTGTAAAGTGCCTAAACGAACAGTTCTAGAATCCCACCCCAGTCGAGCAGTTAAAGGTGTGGGCTCATGCCCTAATATTGTGGGCCTCGCTGTCATGGATCGCCCATCCCCTAATTGCCCCTTGAGAAGGTGGTGGTGAGCCGCCTTCTTGAACCGCTGCAGTCCGTGTGGTGAAGGTGCTCCCACAGTGCTGTTAGGGAGGGAGTTTCAGGATTTTGATCCAGCGACGGTGAAGGAACAGCCGATATATTTCCAAGTCAGGATGGTGTGTGACTTGGAGGGGAACGTGGAGGTGATGGTGTTCCCATGTGCCTGCTGTCTTTATTCCTCTAGGTGGTAGAGGTCGCGGGTTTGAGCTTCACTGGAACAGTGTAGGAGACCGAGGACGGAGAGGTCAGAGTGGGAATGGAGCGGGGAATTAAAGTGACAGGTGACCGGAAGCTCAGGGTCACACTTACGGACTGAGCGGAGGTGCTCCACAAAGCGGTCACCCAATCTACGCTTAGTCTCTCCAATGTAGAGGAGACCACATCATGAGCAGCGAATACAGTATACTACATTGCAAGAAGTACAAGTAAATCGCTGGTTCACCTGGAAGGAATGTTTGGGGCCCTGGATAGTGGGAAGGGAGGGGATAAAAGGGCAGGTGTTGCATCTCCTGCGCATGCACGGGAAGGTGCTGTGGGAAGGGGAGGGGGCTGGGGGTGACTGCGGAATGGACCAGGGTGTCGCAGAGGGAGCGGTCCCTTCGGACGTTTAAAATCATTAACCTGGTTTACCTGCTGCTACTTTGCTGGTAGGCTTGACATACAAAGAACAATCAACCTCTCTCCGATGGTTCTGCTGCTTGAACATGACATTCTGCGGCCCATTCACAGCTCGAGTCAGCGGGCAGGCAGGTCCTGCTGCCTGTACAGGAGGATGTGCTGCCAGAGCGGGGCAGAAACCCGCAGGACATGGGACCCACCTCAAATTTCTGTTCCCCTCCACAACGACTCCCCCCCACCTCCCCCTCCCCCCCCCCCGCCCCTGCACTTACCGCAAAGAAAAGAAAGACTTGCATTTCTATAGCACCTTTCACAACATCAGGAGGTCTCAAAGTCCTTTACAGCCAATCAAGTGCATTTGAAATGTGGTCATTGTTGCGGCAACAATTTGCGCACAGCAAGCTCCCACATACACCAATGACCAGATCATCTGTTTTAGGTGTTGATTGAGGGATAAATATTGGTCAGGACACCAGGGAGAACTCGCTGCTTCTTGTTCGAAATAGTGCCATGGAATCTTTTATGTCTAGCTGAGAGAGCAGATGGAGCTTCGGTTTAACATCTCATCTGAAAGAAGGCACCTCCGACAATGCAGTACTCCCTCAGCACTGATCTTCTACACTAGAGCTCCACCCCATCCCTACAACATGCTCATTTCAGGCTCAGCATGGCAGATCTGTGCTGGGACATGGGTTCCATAGGGTGCCGGCACCCTCTGGTATCTCACCCAGGTAAACATGCTTCATATGTGACCTAGTATTGAATATTGGGAAGGCCAAAGCCATTGTTTTCGGTCCATGCCACAAACCCTGTTCCCTAGACACCGACTTCATCCCTCTCCCCAACTTCTGTCTGAGGCTGCACCAGACTGTTCACAACCTTGGCATCATATTTGACTCTGAAATGAGCTTTTGCCCACATATCCGCAGCATAACCACCTCCGTAACATCACCCGTCTCCATCCTTACCTCAGCTCATCCGCTGCTAAAGTCCTCATCCATGCCTTTGTTACCTCTAGATTTGACTATTCCAACGCACTCTTGGCTGGCCTCCCACGTTCTACCCTACTTAACCCGTGTCCTAACTCGCACCGAGTCCCGCTCACCCATCAACCCCTGTGCTCGCTGACCTACATTGGCTCCCGGTTAAGCAACGGCTCGATTTCAAAATTATCATCCTTGTTTTCGAATCCCTCTATGGCCTTGCCCCTCCCTATCTCTGTAATCTCCTCCAGCCCCACGCCCCTTCGCCCGAGATGACTGTGCTCCGCTAACTCTGCCCTCCTGACCATTCCTGATTATAATCGCTCCACCATCAGTGGCCGTGCCTTCTGTTGCCTGGGCCCCAAGTTCTAGAACTCCCTCCCTAAACCTTTCCGCCTCGCTTTCCTCCTTCAAGACACTTGCTAAAACGGACCTCTTTGACCAAGCCTTTGGCCATCTGCGCATATTCTACTCATGTGGCTCGTGTCAAATTGCTATTGCATAACACTCCTGAGAAGCGCCTGGGGACGTTTCACTACATTAAAGGCACTATGTAACTACATGTTGTTGTTGGCTGGCTATTTAATCAAGCCTCACATTCTGCTTTACTCCTTCATTTCAACCTCGAGGTCAGATCCCTTTCATGCTGTTATCATGTATTCAACTATCATTGTAACCCATGTATAAGCTGACCTAAGTTGTACACCTTGAGAATATTGACCACAAGGGGGTGAACTTGTGGGAGACACTCCTAACCTGGACTTTCAGGTATAAAAGGGGAAGCTCCACCCACCTTCATCACTTGAGGTCTTGGTAATAAAGATAACTGGTCAGAGTGACTTTCTCTCAAGTATGGGCCTCGTGTGCATTTATACTGTATAGTAAGGACATATCATTGGCGATGAGAAACTGGGATTTAAACCACGCGAGCATGGCCACTAGCAGCACAGAAGAGAGGTACTGTGTTGGTGATGATTGGGACGACTTTATTGAGAGACTACAGCAAACTTTTGTCACTAAGGAATGGCTGGGACAGGATTCGGCCGACAAACGCAGGGCTCATCTCCTGACGGTTTGTGGATCCAGAACGTACTCCCTGATGAAGGACCTTATAGCGCCAGAGAAGCCGGCGGACAAGACATTCGAAGAGCTCAGTAAGTTGATTGGGGAACACCTTAAACCGGCGAGCAGCATGCACATGGCGAGACACCGGTTTTACACGCACCGGCGGCGAGAAGGGCAAAGCGTTCCTGACTTTGTGGCAGATCTCCGGCGACTGGCGAGCCTATGTAAGTTCACAGATGCATGCAGAGCGGAGATGCTGCAAGTCTTTTTTATTGAGGGCATCGGGCACGCTGGGGTTTTCAGGAAACTGATTGAGACCAAAGACTTGACCTTGGAAGTGGCGGCTCTGATAGCCCAGACATTTATCTCAGGGGAGGAAGAGACCAGAATGATATATGACAAAAATCTTGGCTCAAATGCGGCAAACGACCAGGGAGTCAACATTGTTAACGCGGCACACAGTTCTCTCAGCAGACAAGGGCAATCGGACATGCCCCAGCATGTAGTCGAACCCAAAGGGGGAATTCAACAGAGACAATGGCTAGCTGAACGGCGATTCATGCCATCGCAATGGACAATGCGGCCAGTAATGGGGCTATCAACACCTGTTAATGGTGCGCTTAAGGACAGTTACAGAGACAGTCAGAGACGATCGACTGGTAATGGACCTTTTGTTTCCAACAACGGGGCCTCCAGCTCATGCTGGAGGTGTGGAGGCAAACACCCAGCCAGAGCTTGCAGGTATCAGCAATATACCTGCAGA
This sequence comes from Pristiophorus japonicus, assembly GCF_044704955.1. Lineage (NCBI taxonomy): Eukaryota > Metazoa > Chordata > Chondrichthyes > Pristiophoridae > Pristiophorus > Pristiophorus japonicus. The sequence goes on from NC_091993.1 coordinate 54,543,962, forward strand.
AACTGCAACGTCAGCGGTCACTTGGTGCGTATGTGCAGGAAGCCTGCAGCCAGGTTGATATACGAGGAGGACAGGCCCGATGTAAGCCCTACGAGGCCAAATGAATACTGGGGGAAATCGCTGGAAGCTGAAGTTCAGTGAGTTCATGTGGAGCACATATACAGTTCATATACCAGGACGCCACGATAATGATCAATGTGCTCCTCAATGGCATCCCATTATTAATGGAGCTGGACACGGGGGACAGCTAGTCCCTGATGAGTATCAAACAGTTTGAAAGGTTGTGGGTGTCCAAGGCCAGGAGGCCAAAATTATTGCTGATTGCCGCACAGCTACGGATATATACAAAGGAGGTCATTCCGGTGCTAGGCAGCGCCACGGTAGTTGTGACCCACAAAGATTCGGAGAACAGGTTGCCACTCTGGATTGTCCCGGGGGACAGTCCCGCACTACTGGGGAGGAGTTGGCTTGCTTTCATGAACTGGAAATGGGGCGATGTCAATGCAATTTCTTCTGTGGAGCGAGTATCATGCTCACAGGTCCTGGACAAATTTGACTCATTATTTCAACCCGGCATTGGCACTTTCATGGGGGCCAAGGTAGTGATTCACATAAACCCGGACGCCAGGCCAGTACACCACAAGGCCAGAGTGGTGCCGTACGTGATGCGGGAAAAGATAGAAGGCGAATTGGACCGCCTGCTGAGGGAAGGCATTATCTCGCCAGTCGAATTCAGTGACTGGGCGAGCCCAATCATGCCGGTGCTCAAGGCGGATGGGTCGGTCAGGATATGTGGCGATTACAAGGCCACCATCAATCGGGTGTCACTCCAAGACCAGTACCCGCTACCGAGAGCGGAGGACCTCTTTGCAACGCTATCCGGTGGCAAACTTTTTTCAAAATTGGACCTGACCTCAGCTTACATGACCCAGGAGCTGGCGAGTGAGTCAAAGAAGCTGACCACCATCACGACACACAAGGGGTTGTTTGAGTATAACAGATGTCCATTCGGGATTCGTTCAGCCGCCGCGATCTTTCAGCAAAATATGGAAAGTCTCCTCAAGTCGATTCCAAAGATGGTGGTTTTTCAAGACAACATCCTCATCACGGGTCGCGATACTGAAGAACACCTCCACAACCTGGAGGAGATGCTGTGCAGACTGGACCGGGTAGGGCTGTGACTGAAAAAGGCGAAGTGCGTCTTCTTAGCTCCAGAGGTAGAATTCCTGGGGAGGAAGGTAGCAGCAGACGGGATCAGCCCTTCTGCGTCCAAAACAGAAGCGATCCAGAGAGCACCAAGACCCCGTAACACGACGGAGCTGTGTTCGTTCCTGGGGCTTCTATTTTGGTAACTTTCTTCCCAAATTGAACACGCTGTTAAAGCCGCGACACATACTCCTACGCAAAGGTCGCGATTGGGTCTGGGGGGACAGCCAGGAAAGGGCTTTTGATAGAGCACGCAACTTGTTATGCTCCAACAAACTGTTAACGTTATATGACCCGTGTAAGAAACTTGTTTTAACGTGCGATGCATCGTCCTATGGGGTCAGGTGTGTGTTGCAGCATGTGAGTGCCAATGGTCAGTTACAGCCGGTAGCTTATGCCTCCAGAAGTCTGTCCCAGGCAGAAAGGGGCTACGGGATGGCAGAAAAGGAAGCGCTCGCATGTGTATATGCAGTAAAAAAAATGCACCATTACCTGTTTGGCAGGAAATTTGAGCTGGAGACAGATCACAAACCCCTAACGTCCCTTTTGGCCGACAACAAGGCCATAAATGCGAATGCATCGACCCGCATACAGAGGTGGACATTTACGTTAGCCGCCTATGACTACACAATTCGGCACAGACCGGGCACTGAAAACTGCGCCGATGCACTCAGCAGGCTCCCACTAGCAACCACTGAGGGGACAACTGAGCATGATGCTGAGATGGTCATGGCTGTTGAAGCTTTCGAAAGCGAAGGCTCACCTGTGACAGCCTGTCAGATCAAAGTCTGGACAAATAAAGACCCGCTACTGTCTTTAGTTAAGAAATGTGCCCTGAATGGGGACTGGGCAGCCACGTACGGGGCATGCCCTGAGTAATTTAAACCATTTCATAGGCGCAAGGATGAACTCTTGATTCAGGCCGATTGCCTACTGTGGGGAAACCGAGTAGTCATGCCCCAGAGGGGCAGAGAGGTGTTTATCAGAGAACTTCACAATGAGCACCTGGGCATTGTCATGATGAAGGCAATTGCCAGGTCACATGTTTGGTGGCCAGGGATAGATGCAGACCTGGAACTTTGTGTTCGCAGGTGCAACACATGTGCTCAGCTGGGCAACGCACCCAGGGAAGCCCTCCTTTGCCCCTGGTCCTGGTCCGCCAAGCCATGGTCACGCATCCATGTGGACTACGCAGGTCCTTTCATGGGAAAAATGTTTTTGGTTGTAGTAGACGCCTACTCCAAATGGATTGAATGTGCCATTTTAAATTCAAGCACATCCTCTGCTATGGTAGAAAGTCTACGGGCAATGTTCGCCGCCCATGGTCTACCGGATGTCTTGGTCAGCGACAATGGCCCGTGCTTCACAAGCACTGAATTCCAGGACTTCATGGCAGGCAATGGTATCAACCATGTCAGAACGGCACCGTTCATGCCGGCCTCAAACGGCCAGGCAGAACGAGCAGTGCAGATAATCAAACAGGGGATGCTCAGAATCCAAGGGGGTTCCCTACAAAGCCGCTTATCACGCCTCCTGTTGGCCAATAGATCCCGACCACACTCGCTCACAGGGGTTCCACCCGCAGAGCTGCTAATGAAAAGGACGCTCAAAACCAGGTTATCCCTTATACACCCTACTATGAAAGAAATTGTTGAGAGCAGGCGTCAGTCACAAGTGACTACCATGACAGGAATGCGAGGGCGCGATGTATTGATGTCAATGACCCTGTTTTTGTCCTTAATTATGCTGCAGGGTCCAAATGGCTTGCAGGCACTGTGATTGCCAAAGAGGGGAATAGGATTTTGGTAGTTAAACTTACCAATGGACAAATCTGCCGCAAACATGTGGATCAAACTAAAAGGGGGTTCAGCAACCCAATAGAAGAAGCAGAGGAAGAACACAATGTAGAGTTTATTCCACCACAGGTGACCGAACACCGGAACCAAGTGGAGGAGAGCCCAGTCACTGTGGGCACTCCGGACAGGCCTGAGGCACTGCAAACAGCAGACACTCAGGCCAGCGCCCAACAACCGGAGCCCCAACTCAGGCGCTCTACAAGGGAGCGTAAACCACCAGAGAGACTTAACCTGTGAACCCAATAAGGCTTTGCGGGGGAGGTGATGTCATGTTTTCAACTATCATTGTAACCCATGTATAAGCTGACCTAAGTTGTACACCTTGAGAACATTGACCACAAGGGGCGAACTTGTGGGAGACACTCCTAACCTGGACTTTCAGGTATAAAAGGGGAAGCTCCACCCACCTTCATCACTTGAGGTCTTGGTAATAAAGGTAACTAGTCACAGAGTGACCTTCTCTCAAGTATGGGCCTCGTGTGCATTTATACTGTATAGTAAGGACATATCATGCTGCATTTACATTTCTCAGCTTACTTGCCTGTGGGTCTTTGGGCCTGTTGCCCTTGCCCACTGGAAGAAGCTGCCTGTCCTTACCCCATGTCTGCAGAGGCGCAGTTTCCAATAGGCGAAGAGGAACAGAAATCCCAGGGCTATTGAGGTCATCTGTACCATTACAAGTGCTGCTCAGCTGGGGGCTACCCACCTATCCCAGAGCAGGGACTGAATATGGGGCCTATCCAGGCTGCATGACTCTGCATCACACATGATGCCATCGAGGGAGAGGGGCTGGAAGCAAGGGTGCCAGCTTGGCTCGACACGTCTGAGTCTGATGATTGTGGCTTCAAACCCCACTGCAAGATCTGGGCACGTTTACCTTTCACTAACAGATTCTCAGGGTGTGGGCGAGGCCGGCATTTATTGCCCATCCTTAGTTGCCCCAAGAAGGTGGTGCTGGGCTTCATCTTGAACCGCTAGTAGCAATTTGATACAATGGAGTAGCTAGCTAGGCCAGTTAACAGTCAACCATGTTGGTGTGGGATTGGAGTCACGTCACGGCTAGCCCGGTAAGGACAGCAGGTTTCCTTCCCTAAAGAATGTTAATGAACCATTATTTTTTGCAGCACTCCGTTGGTTCATGGTCACATCTACTGACACGAGCTCTTTATTTCCAGATTTCTTTGAAAAACTTGAATTCAAATTCTCAAACTGCCATGGTGTGAACTGGCATTGTCTGGATTATCTGTCAAGTTATCACTTCTCGGCCTTTTGGCTAAGATCATGCGTAACTGACCTGACAGGGGAGTAACCATGACCCCAAAGTGGTTCTCCCTGGATCAGGAAGGTGGTTCTCCTATGCTTTTTGGAAATAGGAGGTGGGTGGGGTGGATTGACCCATCCACCTCCACGGAGGTGTGTTGGGTTGCTGACCCATCCACCTCCATGGCACGAACCTGGTATTGCAGTACTTCCAGGAACGGTGCAGTGGCTCTCAGCCTTTTGGCTAAGAGCATTGGCGCAGAGTGATCCTTGATGTGTGCAAGGTGACCTCTGGTGTTTGTGATTTGACAAAGAATTGGAAAGATTGGCTACGAATAAAAAAAAAATTTTAAAAAAATTAAAAAAATCTGTCAAGTTATGCAATCACTACACCGCTGTACCCTGGCCGATCGCCCTCTCGAAATCTAACTGACCCCTCCTCAGGCCTGACACACAGTCGAGGGGCTGTCTTCCAGATAAGGCCTCATGTACCTGTAAAGTTAAGGATCCCATGGCACTATTCCTGTAAGATCCAGGGAGTCCTCCCAGTGCCCTGGCCAACACTCCTCCCTCAACCCATACCACCAAAACACATTAACTGCTTATTCAACTTGTTACTGCTGTTCATACAATGCATGCCACATGTGTCAACATACCAACCGTGCCTGTATTTGGAAATGAAGTGCAGTGTTAAGGCACAGTATTCATTTTCTGAATATCTTTGAGTGCCGGCACCCTCTGGATGTGAAGAGTTGGGCCAGGTCAAGAGAAAGGGTTAATAAAACATAAAGACTTGCATTTATATAGCGCCTTTAAGACCTCAGCACATTACAAAGTGCTTTACAGCCAATGAAATACTTTTGAAGTGTAGTCACTGTTGTACTGTAGGAAACACGGCAGCTCCCACAAACAATAATGAGATAATGACCAGATAATCTGTTTTTATGATGTTGATTGAGGGATAAATATTGGCTCGGATACCGGGGATGACTGCCCTGTTCTTCTTCGAAATAGTGCCGTGGGATCTTTTATATCCAACTCAGTTTAATGTCTAATCTGAAAGACAGCACCTCCGGCAGCGTAGCACTCCCTCAGTACTGCACTGGAGTGTCAGCCTAGTTTTTTGCGTTCAGGTCTCTCGAGTAGGACTTGAACCCACAACCTCCTGACTCAGAGGTGAGAGTGCTGCCCACTGAGCCATAGCTGACAGCCCTTGCTTGGGCAGAGGACCCGAGTACCTGACCAAACTGTCTTAGCTTTAGTTGTGTCTTAACGTCACTGCAGGAGGAGTGGGAAGTCATCACCTGCAAAACAGTTGGACTTTGCACACAGATAAATGGATGATTCCAGTCTTCCATTATCCTTTCAACCTACTAACAGAAACCAGTGATTCTGGAATAAACAGAACTCGGATTGACTAACACAAAGTACCTGTCACCGGGACAACCACTACATCAGGGGGAGCATGTACTCGCTGCACAGACAAGCCTCTCATGGACATCCCACAAAGTCACACCCTTCCCCCTCCCAGGAATTGCCACACTCCTTCAAAATGGTGTCTGTCTCCAGCACCTCCCGCGCTGACCCGGGAAGTGGGAGGGAGAGGAGGGCATGGGCCCCACAGCAAAGATAGCACTTTGCACTAAAGGTGGTGTTTTCTGGTTAGTATTAACTTTGTTCTTTAAATTTGGAGGTGATATATTTTTAATGTTTGGTAAAAACATTTGTTAATTTGTACAAGGTTGGTCAAACACTCAAATCAGGCACTCACTTATAGGGGAGCTGTGGGCTGGGAGGATGGGCGAGGGGAATTATAGGGGGGTTTAGGGGGCAGAGGGGTTGTAGGGTAGAGGAGGCTCTATAAGGGCTCTGCCTATTTTACTAGCATAGTTCAGCACCTTTTAATGAACACTGCCATCTGCATTTGACAGTCGCTGGCACTCTGCCATCATCAAGCCCCTTACCTGGCGTGTCGGGAGTATCTGCACTGACGTCGAGGCACCTCCCTCGCCTAGAAGTCCCTGTTGCTGCTGTCGCTGTCACTGAACCAAGACTCTTCAGTTACCCCCTCACACTTGTAGCAGACAGGAGATCCCAGCAGGTTCCATACGCACAACACCTACGGGTACAAAGCACGCACTGTTTAAGGCTGACTACCATTAAGCAGTCTCTTGCCTTTACAACATACCACAGAGGTGTGACGGAGACAGTTACTGAGCCAAAGCAGGAGATCAGGAGTAACTGAATGCTCAAAGAGACTGGGTTTAAGGAGGAGAAGAAGAGGCAGGTAGCGTGGGGGTCGAGATAGCTGAGGCATGGCTGTCAATGGTGCACAAACTGAAAATTCTGCAGTGCGTTGGTGGGGTGGGATTGTTACATTGGAGGAGGTTACAGAGATAGGGAGGGGCGATGCTATGGAGGGATTTGAGCACAAGGATGAGCTTTTGCAAGTTGAGGAGCCAATTTAAGTCACAGAGCACAGGGGTGATGGGGACTTGGTGCGGATGGTTGAGCGATTATAATCAGGGATGCTCAGGAGGGCAGATACTGAGGAATGCAGACATCTCAGGGGGTTGGTTGTGGGGCTGGAGGAGATTACAGAGATAGGGAGGGGCGAGGCCTTGGAGGGATTTGAAAACAAGGATGAGAATTTTGAAATCGAAGCGTTGCTTAACCGAGAGCTAATGTAGGTCAGCGAGCACAGGGGGTGATGGGTCAGCGGGACTTGGTGTGAGTTAGGACACGGGCAGCTGAGTTTTGGATCACCTCTAGTTTACATAGAGTAGACAGTGGGAGGCCAGCCAGGAGTGCATTGGAATAGTCAAGTCTAGAGGTAACAAAGGCATGGATGAGGGTTTCAGCAGCTCACGCAGTCTGACAATTTAGAGACTGAGGAGGGGTCGAGAGAAGTGGTAGTGAGGTAGAGCTGGGTATTGTCAGTGTACATGTGGAAACTGACGCTGTGTTTTCGGATGATGTCGCCAAGGGGCAGCATGTAGATGAGAAATAGGAGGGGGCCAAGGATAGATCCTTGGGGGACACCAGAGGTAACGATGCGGGGATGGGAAGAGAAGCCGTTGCAGGTGATTCTCTGGCTACGATTAGATGGATAAGAATGGAACCAGGCGAGTGCAGTCCCACCCAGCTGGACAATGGTGGAGAGGCGTTGGAGGAGGATGGAGTGGTCAACCGTGTCAAAGGCTGCAGACAGGTCCAGGAGGATGAGGAGGGATAGTTTACCTTTGTCACAGTCACAAAGGATGTTATTTGTGACTTTGATGAGAGCCGTTTTGGTATTGTGGTAGGGGCAGAAACCGGATTGGAAAGATTCAAACATGGAATTGCAGGAATGAATGGCACAGCTTTGGGAGGTGACAACACGTTCAAGGAGTTGGGAGAGGAAAGGGAGGTTGGAGATGGGATGGTAGTTTGCAAGGACGGAGGGGTCGAGGGTTGGTTTTTTGAGGAGAGGAATTATGACAGATTTGATGGAGAGGGGGACAGTGCCTGAGGAGAGAGAACTGTTAACCATGTCGGCTAACATGGGAGCCAGAAAAGGACGACTGCAGTCAGACTCTGTCTGGGAGCAGTCACAGTGTGTCTGGGAGCGCTCGGTGTGTCTGGGAGCGGACGGTGTGTCTGGGAGCGCTCGGTGTGTCTGGGAGCGCTCGGTGTGTCTGGGAGCAGACGGTGTGTCTGGGAGCGCTCGGTGTGTCTGGGAGCGCTCGGTGTGTCTGGGAGCGGACGGTGTGTCTGGGAGCGCTCGGTGTGTCTGGGAGCGCTCGGTGTGTCTGGGAGCAGACGGTGTGTCTGGGAGCAGACGGTGTGTCTGGGAGCGCTCGGTGTGTCTGGGAGCAGACGGTCTGTCTGGGAGCAGACGGTGTGTCTGGGAGCGCTCGGTGTGTCTGGGAGCGGACGGTCTGTCTGGGAGTGGTCGGTGTGTCTGGGAGCGCTCGGTGTGTCTGGGAGCAGACGGTGTGTCTGGGAGCGGTCGGTGTGTCTGGGAGCAGACGGTCTGTCTGGGAGCGGTCGGTGTGTCTGGGAGCGGTCGGTGTGTCTGGGAGCAGACGGTCTGTCTGGGAGCGGTCGGTGTGTCTGGGAGCAGACGGTCTGTCTGGGAGCGGTCGGTGTGTCTGGGAGCAGACGGTCTGTCTGGGAGCGGTCGGTGTGTCTGGGAGCGGTCGGTGTGTCTGGGAGCAGACGGTGTGTCTGGGAGCGCTCGGTGTGTCTGGGAGCAGTCGGTGTGTCTGGGAGCAGACGGTGTGTCTGGGAGCGGTCGGTGTGTCTGGGAGCGGTCGGTGTGTCTGGGAGCAGACGGTCTGTCTGGGAGCGGTCGGTGTGTCTGGGAGCGGTCGGTGTGTCTGGGAGCAGACGGTCTGTCTGGGAGTGGTCGGTGTGTCTGGGAGCAGACGGTCTGTCTGGGAGCGGTCGGTGTGTCTGGGAGCAGACGGTCTGTCTGGGAGCGGTCGGTGTGTCTGGGAGCGGTCGGTGTGTCTGGGAGCAGACGGTGTGTCTGGGAGCGCTCGGTGTGTCTGGGAGCAGTCGGTGTGTCTGGGAGTGCTCGGTGTGTCTGGGAGCGCTCGGTGTGTCTGGGAGCAGACGGTGTGTCTGGGAGCGCTCGGTGTGTCTTGGAGCGCTCGGTGTGTCTGGGAGCAGTCGGTGTGTCTGGGAGCGCTCGGTGTGTCTGGGAGCAGTCAGTCTGTCTGGGAGCAGTCAGTCTGTCTGGGAGTGGATGTATACAGTTACACCAGTTGGTTTTTGCAAACTGGGCATTTTAAATGTGAGGGGAAAGGTGAGCCGAGAGAAGTGTGCGAGCGGGGTAGTGTTGGAATACCCTCGACTTACACACAGGGATCTCATGTCCTCTCACGCATGTACATCTGCTTGAGCGGGCTTTTTGTCTCCGTTTCAGAATTGACCGCCTCAGTACTACCCTGGATGGTGCAGTCAGCAAACAGCACTGCTCCGAGGAACTTTCCCACAATATAAATTTCACAACGTGATCTTCCCATTACAGTTTGCTGTTGGATTGGGTGATTTTATTAAGGGGCAGAAAGATTGGTTTATTGAAGTGGGGAAGTTTATTGCAAGGGGCGAGGCCCTGAACTGGGATGACACTGCAGACTGTGGGAGCAGCTGCTCCTGCCTATGGGGAGGGTTACTCGAGTGACTCTGTGAACAAGTTGCTCACTCACAGCATCCCTGTGACCATGATACAGAAAGGGCAGGTCTGTGCAAGCTCAGAACCCCACGCTGGGCTCGCCAACGTTCTCGCACTGTCCCCGAGTCCCCAAGTATTAAAGAGCAATCTCCCGGACATTGCTGCCAGCAACTCGGCCAGAAACCGGAAAAAAATATTGTGCTTTCTTTTTCATTTTCTTTCAACAGTTGTCTTTATTACTTTCAAAAATATTGGAGATGGGAAGTAAGGGTGTTTGACTAGGTGAGGTCGTTTGATGGAACCCCCAGGAATACATCCAGCTAGAGCCCAGGCTTCAAAGACAAGGGGCAGCAGAGGCTCCTGTAATTGTGCAGAGACGCAGCATCAGGTCTGAGATTATTGTGTAGTCACTGCTATATACTTCCCTTCAAGGTACACCCCAGATCAATGCTATCCTTCAGCCAACTCAACTCAATCGCGTTTTTTAAAATAAATTAATTTCTGAGGTATTTGAAAGTTTTGCCTGAGCTGAGAAGGTTGTCCTACTCTCTGGAGATGAGAAGAATGCGAGGTGATCTCATTGAGACCTATAAGATTCTGAGGGGGATTGACAGGGTAGATGCTGAGAGGTTGTTTAATCCAGGCTGGCGAGTCTAGAACCAGGGGGCACAGTCTCAGGATAAGGGGTCGGCCGTTAGGACTGAGATGAGGAGAAATGTCTTCACCCCAAAGGGCTGTGGATGCTCAGTCGATGAGTATATGCAAGGCTGAGATCGATAGATTTTTAGGCACGAAGGGAATGAAAGGATATGGGGATAATGCAGGAAAGTGGAGTTGCGGTTGATAATCAGCCATGATCTTATTAAATGGCGGAGCAGGCTCGAGGGACCGTAGGGCTGACTCCTGCTCCTAATTCTTACGTTCTTATGTTCTTATGTCTGGCCAGGTGTGTGAAATCCACAAATCTGCAACTAGGGTAGGGTGCTACAGGGTACTGGAGGGACAATGGTTCAATCGATGCTCAGATCAGAAAGTGAGTTTGATATTTTTAGTTCATTTTCTGTTCCTCTTTATTCCACACGAGAGCAAATGCAGGCCAGGAAATTCTAAAAGAAATCAACATATTTGGGCCTAGAAATTACTGGAAAATATTGGCAGGCAAGACCTGTGTTTGACAGGTTCATACAAGCCATTAACCAGTTTAAAACTAACAGCCAACGGAGGAACGTTACACAAACATATTTATTAAGAGTTTGTTCGGGAATGGCAACAGGAGCTTCTGGACATCTCCATCATTTTATAAAGCATTTACTGATTTTCATTGTTTTCCTCTATTTAAGCTACTGTTTAAACTGAACTATTAACCCCGTGAGTCCAAATGATCCAAAGAATAACTGCACAGAGATAGTCGCTGCAGCCCAGTGGGCTGAATGGCCTGTCTCTGTGCCGTAAAATTCTGTGTCATTCGGTAGATCTGCAAGTGCACCCTTACTGTATTTATTTTTTGAAGGGGGTTTGTTTGTGACATCTTATGAGTATGCACTGGCTGGCCCTCTCGGTCGAGCTGGCTTGTCCCTTGCCATCTCCAAGTATGAGGGAAGAAGAATAATGTTCAGCCCTTGCCGGCTCCCCTGCCACTCTGTGCATGGGGCAGGAGCCGGGGCAGGAACTGGGTTAGGAGCCAGGCAGGGCTGACTGCAGGAAAACACCTTCATTCAGAGATCGGCCTCGGAAACACAGGCCATGGCACGCCTGATCGATGCGAGTCATCGCGATACCAAGTTAAAGAGACAGCAGAAAGGGCGCCCGAGGAGGGAGTTGAAACTCCTGACAAAGCTCAGACTCGACATGCTGCTTGGGTTAAATATCGGAGGGAAAAAGGCAGGTGGCACCCGTGGAACTGTACCGGGTAAGGGAGCAAACGTCCTGGGGAGAGTGCAAGAGAAGGCAGGCCAGGGTCAAGAAGGGTCAATAAATGTTAAACTAAATCATAGGTAATATCAAGGGATTTGGGGTGGCTTTTGTAAATACTGTCTTTAAGAAAAAACTTGTATTTATTTAACATTTTATTGCAGCCTCAAGAAATTCACAAAGGACATGGCAGCCAATGAGTTTGTACTGATGAACAGCCATTGTTATGTTTCAGACAGGGATATGTTTGAAATTATAGTCCATCCAGATACTCAAGGCCCAGGACTGCTGCTCCTCCACCAGCCCTTTCCCCCAGTGGCCATGGACCATCTTTGCAAACATAGTTAGCACAACACAAAAACTGAGCAAAACTCTCAAACACCATTCAGCTCATCCCCTCAGTACACTGATTGTCAGTCAGAGCAAGGCCTATCCCGTCCTGTCCCAGCACTGTGTGTACACACGGGATCGCTCTCAGTCCCAGCCCCTCCCAGCACTGTGTGCACAACAAGTGATTGCTCTCAGTCCCCGCCCACTGCCTCACTCACCCCGCGGTAGCCGCAGCCTCGGGAGATCCGGAATCACCGGCTCCACCGCTGCCGGAGCCGGGAAACAGCGAGACCGCAGCCGGCTTCCCGCTCACAGCGCCCCCTGTGGCCGGGAGGAGCGGGCTCAGCTCACAGCGCCCCCTGCGGCCGGGAGGAGCGGGCTCAGCTCACAGCGCCCCCTGCGGCCGGGAGGAGCGGGCTCAGCTCACAGCGTCCCCTGCGGCCGGGAGGATCAGGAGGTTGGGGCTCTGTTGAGCTCCTCCCACAGCTCCAGGCCTTTCAATATGGTGCTCCCTTGACACTGGGTGCCAGCACTCTTTCTACTCTCTGATTAAATGAGTGGGCAAAACTTTGGCAGATGGATTTCAACACAGCTCATTCATTTTAGACCAAAAAGGATCGATCCGAGTATTCTTTAAATCAGAGAATCATAGAAACTTACAGCATAGAAGGAGGCCATTTCGTCCCACCGTGTCTGCACCGACTGACAAATTGCTATCCAGGAATATCTCTGCAGGTCGGTGCTATAAAAAGAGCTGGAGCGGCCACTGCAGCTTCAGTGCGAGCCGACACAAATGTGCGATGGCTTCGAGGTGGGCGACTGGGTGGCGTCATCAGGACCCAGCTCGCCGTTTGGAGTGTGGGCAGGAGCATCGGCAGGGCCCAGGTACAACAGAGGAGTGGGAAGGTCGTGATCAGGGCGGAGGAGCGATGAGGGATCGTGGCTGAGATTTGGTGGTGATCGTGGCGGAGGCGCGGTGAATGTTTGGTGCGGAGGTGCGGCGGGAGATCGTGGCGGAGGTGCTGTGATTGAGGGTATGGGGCCCAGAAGAGCCGAGGGCCCAGGGGCAGCACGGGCCAGCCCACACTGTGATATGTGTGCGCACTAGGTCCGTGCAGCAGAGCTGGTCTCCAGCCGTCCTGGTTAACCCTTGCCACTGGACCAAGACCTCGCTCTGTCAAGCCCGTGTGGTGGCTGGTGTGCAACGGTCACCACACGTTAAAAAAATCCACGCACAGGCATCTTCCACCCCCTCAATTGGAGTTTAGGACTGGAACATCGGGTCCTTCATTGAAACATCTGTGAACTCATGTGGAAGCAAGTCATCCTATTCAAGGAACTATCTATGGTGATCCAGCCTAATCCCACTGTCCAGCTCTCGGTCCGTAGCCCTGCAGGTTACGGCATTCAAGTGCACATCCAGTACTTTTTAAATGTGGTGAGGGTTTCTGCCTCTACCACCCTTTCAGGCAGTGAGTTCCAGACCCTCACCACCCTCTGGGTGAAGAAATTTCCCCTCAAATTTGTTCTAAACCTCCTATCAATTACTTTAAATCTCTGCCCCCGGGCTGTTGACACCTCTGCTAAGGGAAATAAGTCCTTCCTATCCACTTTATCCAAGCCCCTCATAATTTTATACACCTCACTAAGGTCTCCCCTTAGTCTCCTCTGTTCCAAAGAAAACAAACCCAGCCTATCCAATCTTTCCTCATAGCTAAAATTCTCCAGTCCTGGCAACATCTCATAAGTCTCCTCTGCACCCTCTCTAGTGCAATCACATCGTTTCTGTAATATGGTGACCAGAACTTCACGCACCTGTGGCCTAACTAGTGTTTTATACAGTTCAAGCATAATCTCCTTGCTTTGTATTCTATGCCTCAGCTAATAAAGCCAAGCTTGCCTTCTTAACCACCTTATCTACCTGGCCTGCTACCTTCAGGAATCTGTGAACCTGCACTCCAAGGTCCCTTTGTTCCTCTACACTTCTCAGTGCCATACCATTTAATGTGTACTCCCTTGCCTTGTAGCCCTCCCCAAATGCATTACCTCACACTTCTCCGGATTGAATTCCATTTGCCACTGTTCTGCCCACCTGACCAGTTCATTGATATCTTCCTGCAGTCTGCAGCTTTAGAAACATAGAAATATAGAAATTTACAGTGCAGAAGGAGGCCATTTCATCCTATTGTGTCTGTGCCGGCCGACAAAGAGTCGCACGGCCCTTGGTCAGGTAAAGGTTACAGATAAACCTATGAACAATGACAGAAAGGCAAAGAGCACCCAGCTCAACCAGTCCACCCCACACCACTGCAACACCCCTTATAGTGAAACATTCTACACTCCACCCCAACAGGAGTCATGTGACCCCCTGGGAGAGGCAAAAACCAGATAAAAACCCAGGCCAATTAGGGAGAAAAAATCTGGGAAAATTCCTCTCCGACCCATCCAGGCGATCGAAATTAGTCCAGGAGATCACCCTGTCCATATTCTATTCCCTGCAGTACTTACCATTATATCTGCTCCGCCCAACAAAAGGTCATCCAGTCTAATCCCAATTACCAGCTCTGGGTCCGTAACCCTGTAGGTTACTGCACTTTAAGTGCCCATCCAACCATCTCTTAAAAGTGGTGAGGGTTTCTGCATCCACCATTCTTCCAGGCAGCGAGTTCCAGATCCCCACAATCCTCTGCGTAAAGAAGCCCCCCCCTCAAATCCCCTCTAAACCTTCCACCAACCACCTTAAAATTTTCTTTTTCATTATCAGCCAACAGCCGATTTTAGTATCATCTGCAAACTTCTTAATCATACCCCCTATATTCAAATCTAACTCATTGATATATACCACAAAAAGCAAGAGGCCCAGTACTGAGCCCTGCGAAACCCCACTGGATACAGCTTTCCAGTCACAAAAACACCCATCAACCATCACCCTTTGCTTCCTGCCTCTGAGCCAATTTTGGATCCAACTTGCCACTTTGCCCTGGATCCCATGGGCTTTTAATTGGTGCAAAGCTGGGATCAATGGAGGTCCAAAGCGATTTAGGGGTCCATGTACACAGATCACTAAAATGTAGCAACCAGGTCCAAAAAATAATCAAAAGGCTCATGGAATGTTGGTCTTTATAACTAGAGGGCTAGAATATAAAGGGGTAGGTGTTTTGTTGTAGCTGTACAAAGCCCTGGTTAGACCACACCTGGAGCACTGTGTACTGTTCCGGACACCGTACCTTAGCGAGGATATACTGGGCTTGGACGGGGTGCAATGCAGATTCACCACAATGTGCCCAGGGCTCCCAGGGTTAGATTATGAGGAGTGATTACATAAACTAGGCTGGTGTTCCCTGGAATATAGAAGGTTAAGGGGAGGATTCGATTGAGGTTTTTATGATGTTGAAATGAATTGATAGGGCAGAGGAAAACTTATTCTGCTGGTGGGGGAGTCTGGGACAACAGGACATAACCTAAACATCCGAGCCAGGCTATTCGGGAGAAGTTAGGAAATACTGCTTTGTGCAAAGGGTGGTTTTAGTAAAGAAATAGTACTGGAGAAAGTAATGGGACTAAAGGTCGACAAATCCCCTGGACCTGACGGCCTACATCCTAAGGTTTTAAAAGTGGTGACTGCAGAGATAGTGGATACATTGGTTTTGATCGTTCAAAATGCCCCAGAATCTATAATGGTCCCTGTGGATTGGAAGGTAGCAAACGTAACCCCACTATTCAATAAAGGAGGGAGCGAGAAATTGGGGAACCACAGACCAATTAGCCTGACATCAGCAATAGGGAAATGCTAGAATATTATTAATGACGTGGTAACAGGGCACTGAGAAAATAATAATAGGGTTGGGCAGAGTCAACATGGATTTATGAAATGGAAATCTGTTATTAGAGTTTTTTGAGGTTGTAACTAGCAGGGTAGATGTGTTTTGGGATTTTCAGAGGGCATTCGATAAGGTGCCACACAAGAGGTTATTACACAAGATTAGGGCTCATGGGATTGGGGGTAATATACTAGCATGGATTGAGGATTGGTTAACGGACAGAAAACAGAGGAATAAACGGGTAATTTTCGGGTTGGCAGGCTGTAACTAGTGGGGTACCGCAGGGATCAGTGCTGGGGCCCCAGCTAGTCACAATCTATATCAATGATTTGGCTGAGGGGACCAAATGTAATATATCCAAGTTTGCTGATGATACAAAGCTAGGTAGGAATGTAAGTTGTGAGGAGGATGCAAAGAGGCTTCAAGGGGATATAGACGAGCTAAGTGAGTGGGCAAGAACATGTCAAATGGAATTTTTGGCCCATGTTTTGGCTGTCCCGCAGAACAACGTACCTCTGAGAGGCCCACCTATTTTTGTAGAATTAAAAGCGCGCCTAAAACTTACCTCACAATTCTCGGTGTTCAGCAGGCCTGTTTAGCATTCAGCGTGGCGCAGCACAAGCAGCTGAGGGCAGAACTACAGCCCTACGCCGAAAAGAGTGCCAGCAGCTGTGCGCGTGCGCAGTGGAGTCTGCGCGCGTGCGCAGTAGCTCCTGGCCCTCCCAGCACGTCCTGTCTCTGGGCGACTCTATCCCGAGCCAAGTGACCTGCCTGCCTCACCGTCCCTTGTCTCACCGCTGCCTGACCTCAGGCCTTGCCTTGTCGCCACTGCCCTTACCTCGAGGCCTCCTCGACGGCCTGCCCGAACACCTCTTCCGCGATGGGGCAGCCTGACCACCTCCTTGGCGGCGGGGCCCACCCAAACTTATCCCCGGTGGCAGGGCCCGCCTGACCTCGTGTGCCGTTGGAGGGCTCCCGGTTCTCCCGAACGGATAGGTGCTGCAGTAATAATTTTCTATTTACTGATTTATTGATTGATTTTTTTATTTTTATTTTTTATTTATTGATTTATTTATCATTTATTATTGATGATGGCTCTTTATTGCTAAAAGTGAAGTGTTTAATGCTTTGAAAAATCCCCTAACTTCCCTCCCCCCCTGCCCCCGCCAAATCTTTGGCTGCCTGCGCCTAATTTCTAAAGTGTAGGCAAGGTTTTTCTGATTGACGCTTACTCCGTTCTAAGTTAGTTTGGAGTGACTTTTCGCTGCCCAAGAAGGGATGGCAGGCTGCCTGTTGGCGGTCCGGCCGAACCCATGGGCACCATTGTCGGCCCGACAAAAAATAAAATGGAGTCACCGGCAGTGCACCCTCCCCTTTAAGGACGGATGCGTCGCCCGGACGCAGACAGCTCCCCGCCAGGGAAAGCTGTCGGAGGCACCGACCGGTGGTGCCTCTCCCGCAGGGCAATACCACACGGGGCCATTTCTCACGGGGAATACCACACGGAGCCATTTCCCGCAGGGCAATACCACACGGGGCCATTTCCCACGGGGCAATACCACACGGGGCCATTTCCCACGGGGAATACCACACGGGGCCATTTCCCACGGGGCAATACCACACGGGGCCATTTCCTACGGAACAATACCACACGGGGCCATTTCCCATGGGGCAATACACTCAGTCCCTTCCTCCAAGTCATTAATATAGATTGCAAATAGTCCCAGCACTGATCCCTGTGGCACCCCACTAGTTACTGGTTGCCAACCCGAGAATGAACCATTTATCCCGACTCTCTGTTTTCTGTTAGTTAGCCAATCCTCTATCCATGCTAATATATTACCCTCAACCCCGTGAACTTTTATCTTGTGCAGTAACCTTTTATGTGGCACCTTGTCAAATGCCTTCTGGAAGTCCAAATACACCACATCCACTGGTTCCCCTTTATCCACCCTGTTCGTTACATCCTCAAAGAACTCCAGCAAATTTGTCAAACATGACTTCCCCTTCATAAATCCATGCTGACTCTGCCTGACTGAATTTTGCTTTTCCAAATGTCCTGCTACTGCTTCTTCAATAATGGACTCCCAACATTTTCCCAACCAGAGATGTTAGGCTAACTGGTCTATAGTTTCCTGCTTTTTATCTGCCTCCTTTTTTAAATAGGGGTGTTACATTTGCAGTTTTCCAATCTGCTGGGACCTCCTCAGAATCCAGAGAATTTTGGTAAATTACAACCAATGCATCCACAATCCCTGCCACTACTCTCTTAAGACCCGAGGATGCAAGCCATCAGGTCCAGGGGATTTATCTGCCTTTAGTCCCATTATCTTACTGAGTACCACCTCCTTAGTGATTGTAATTGTGTTAAGTACCTCCCCCCTATAGCCCCTTGACTATCCACTGTTGGAATATTTATAGCGTCCTCTACCGTAAAGACTGTGCATGTTGCTGATATAGCTGTGGGTGTCAGCGGCCTGTCCTACCATCATCACTCAGCATGCTATAAGCCTGTCCACCCAGGCCCTACCTGCACCAGCCCCACAGTAAGAATGGGAAGACCGAATGTTTTTGATTGGATGGAGACTTCAAGCTGTATTCAGCTGGAAGCAGGCATGGGCTCACTGCCTGACTGCTTGCACCGACAGAAAGTGCAATGAGCATCCTCAGTCCAGAGCTGAGGTTCATTCTGTGACCCAATACCACCCGAATAAAAGAAGTAGCAGCCTCCAACCATTCTCCACACTTGCATAGAATGACATTGCGTCTACAGCGCAGCAACAGGGCCAGTCGGTCCATGCTTGCGTTTATGCTCCACACGAGCCTCCTCCCACTCCTCTTCATCTCACCCTCGTGTTTATCGAACTTCCCCTTAAATACACATTATTAGCCACATTCTCACCACTCTCTGGGAACGACATTTCTCATCAATTCCTGATCGGATTTATCTTATATTGATAGCCTGAGTTTTGGTCGCCCCCACAAGTGGAAATATCACACTTCAAACTTCGACATATATCAACCCTCTTGAATCTCAGAACAAACTACTAGATTTGAATCTCCTACTTTGTAGAAGAACTTGCACTTATCTAACACCATTCACATTCCCACTCGGCTCCAGACCTCATTACAGCCTTGGTCCAAACATGGACAAAAGAGCTGAATTCCAGAGTGAGGTGAGAGTGACTGCCCTCGACATCAAGGCAGCATTTGACCGAGTGTGGCATCAAGGAGCCCGAGTAAAACTGAAGTCAATGGGAATCTGGGGAAACTCTCCACTGGCTGGAGTCATACCCAGCACAAAGGAAGATGGTTGTGGTGGTTGGAGGTCAATCATCACAGCCCCAGGACATCGCTGCAGGAGTTCCTCAGGGCAGTATCCTAGGCCCAACCATCTTCAGCTGCTTCATCAATGACCTTCCCGCCATCATAAAGTCAGAAGTGGGGATGTTCGCTGATGATTGCACAGTGTTCAGTTCCATTCGCAACTCCTCAGATAATGAAGCAGTCTGTGCCCACATGCAGCAAGACCTGGACAACATTCAGGCTTGGGCTGATAAGTGGCAAGTAACATTCACGCCACACAAGTACCAGACCTTGACCATTTCCAAAAAGAGAGTCTAACTAACTCCCCTTGATATTCAACAGCATTACCATCACCGAATCCCCCACCATCAACATCCTGGGGGTCACAATTGACCAGAAACTTAACTGGACCAGCCACATAAATACTGTGGCTACAAGAGCGGGTCAGAGGCTGGGTATCCACCATCTACAAGGCACAAGTCAGGAGTGTGATGGAATACTCTCCACTTGTCTGGATGAGTGCAGCTCCAACAACACTCAAGAAGCTCGACACCATCCAGGACAAAGCAGCCCGCTTGATCGGTACCCCATCCACCACCTTCAACACTCACTCCCTCCACCACTGGTGCACCGTGGCTGCAGTGTGTACCATCTACAGGATGCGCTGCAGCAACTCGCCAAGGCTTCTTCGGCAGCATCTCCCAAACCCACGACCTCTACCACCTAAAAGGACAAGGGCAGCAGGCGCATGGGAACACCACCACCTCCAAGTTCCCCTCCAAGTCACACACCATCCTGACTTGGAAATATATCGGCCGTTCCTTCATCGTCATTGGGTCAAAATCCTGGAACTCCCTCCTTAACAGCACTGTGGGAGCATCTTCACCACACGGACTGTAGCGGTTCAAGAAGGCGGCTCACCACCACCTTCTCAAGGGGCAATTAGGGATGGGCAATAAATGCTGGCCTTGCCAACGATGCCCACATCCCAGAACTAATAAAAATAAAGGATGTCCCCTAGCCAATGAATTGCAGTCACAGTTGTTGTGTAGGCAAAATGGTAGCCAATTTGTTTGCAGCAAAATCCCTCAAACAGCATTGAGATATATGACTAGATCACCTGTTTTTTTGGATGGTGTTGGTTGAAGGATAAATATTGGTCTGGATTCCATGGAGAACTCCCCTGCTCTTCTTCAAATAGTGCCATGGGATCTTTTATGTCTATAATATATGCACCGGTGCGTATGCTCACAGGTCTGTAGAACTGTTGAGTTGGGAATGGCTTAGCCAGTCACATGATATTCACAAGACTCAATAAAACCCCAGCCAGTTGGGTTCAGGGGATCCATGATGAGGCAGGTGGTTGTGAGCCTGGTGGATGAACTGGTAATGCGTAGTGTGATTGTTAAACCTTTTGCTAATAGGCCAACTAGTTCTTAATGGCAATGTGTTGCTATGAATTCTTAAGCAAAGAGTCCATGAAGCAAATACATTACAAACTCCACCTGAGGGCCTCGGTTTAACATCTCACCCGAAAACAGCACCTCCCTCAGTACTGGAGTGTCAGCCTCATTTATGTGTTCAAGTCTTAGAGTGAGGCTTGAACCCACAACACTCTGACTCAGGTGAGAGTCCTACCACTGAGCCAACAGTCTACCCTCAATCCTCTGCCTCAGTCTCAGCACATAGGTCTTCGTCACTATTGGGTTGGGAAGTGTCAGCTCCAGAACAGCACTGAGCAGCATGCAACTGCTGCCTGACAGAGCCCTGGTCACCTGAGCACCTGACCACCTCTCACTGTCCTGGAGTGCTATCAGACAGAATGTTTGTTTTTAAAACTGTACAACTATAGAAGACATAAACAGAGCCAATTGTTGAATTGAACGCACTTCCTAGTGCAGTCCTAGAGTTAGCTCCTTTGGTAGCAGGAGTACTGTCCGACTGCTCCTGATAGTATATGATCAAGCAGCGTAAGCCTGCAGCAGCTGAAGGGAGTTTCAGAAAAAGCTGGTCCCTGACAAAGGAGGCAGCTTGAGCCTGGTGCAGCTGGAGGGAGTTTTGATCCTGGTGCAGCTGGAGGCAGCTTGAGCCGAGAGCAGCTGGAGGGAGATTCAATTGTGAGGGGAATAGATAGGCATTTCTGCGGCCGCAACCGAGACTCCAGGATGGTATGTTGCCTCCCTGGTGCAAGGGTCAAGGATGTCTCGGAGCGGGTGCAGGACATTCTAAAAAGGGAGGGAGAACAGCCAGTTGTCGTGGTGCACATTGGTACCAACGACATAGGTAAAAAAAGGGATGAGGTCCTACGAAACGAATTTAAGGAGCAAGGAGCTAAATTAAAAAGTAGGACCTCAAAAGTAGTAATCTCGGGATTGCTATCAGTGCCACGTGCTAGTCAGAGTAGGAATCGCAGGATAGCGCAGATGAATACGTAGCTTGAGCAGTGGTGCAGCAGGGAGGGATTCAAATTCCTGGGGCATTGGAACCGGTTCTGGGGGAGGTGGGACCAGTACAAACCGGACGGTCTGCACCTGGGCAAGACCGGAACCAATGTCCTAGGGGGAATGTTTGCGAGTGTTTTTGGGGAGCAGTTAAACTAATATGGCAGGGGGATGGGAACCAATGCAGGGAGACAGAGGGAAACAAAAAGGAGACAAAAGCAAAAGACAGAAAGGAGATGAGGAAAAGTGGAGGGCAGAGAAACCCAAGGCAAAGAACAAAAAGGGCCACTGTACAGCAAAATTCTAAAAGGACAAAGGGTGTTAAAAAAACAAGCCTGAAGGCTTTATGTCTTAATGCAAGGAGTATCCGTAATAAGGTGGATGAATTAACTGTGCAAATAGATGTTAACAAATATGATGTGATTGGGATTACGGAGACGTGGCTCCAGGATGATCAGGGCTGGGAACTCAACATCCAGGGGTATTCAACATTCAGGAAGGATAGAATAAAAGGAAAAGGAGGTGGGATAGCATTGCTGGTTAAAGAGGAGATTAATGCAATAGTTAGGAAGGACATTAGCTTGGATGATGTGGAATCTATATGGGTAGAGCTGCAGAACACCAAAGGGCAAAAAACGTTAGTGGGAGTTGTGTACAGACCTCCAAACAGTAGTAGTGATGTTGGGGAGGGCATCAAACAGGAAATTAGGGGTGCATGCAATAAAGGTGCAGCAGTTATAATGGGTGACTTTAATATGCACATAGATTGGGCTAGCCAAACTGGAAGCAATACGGTGGAGGAGGATTTCCTGGAGTGCATAAGGAATGGTTTTCTCGACCAATATGTCGAGGAACCAACGAGGGGGGAAGCCATCTTAGACTGGGTGTTGTGTAATGAGAGAGGATTAATTAGCAATCTCGTTGTGCGAGGCCCCTTGGGGAAGAGTGACCATAATATGATGGAATTCTGCATTAGGATGGAGGATGAAACAGTTAATTCAGAGACCATGGTCCAGAACTTAAAGAAGGGTAACTTTGAAGGTATGAGGCATGAATTGGCTAGGATAGATTGGCGAATGATACTTAAGGGGTTGACTGTGGATGGGCAATGGCAGACATTTAGAGACCGCATGGATGAACTACAACAATTGTACATTCCTGTCTGGCGTAAAAATAAAAAAGGGAAGGTGGCTCAAACGTGGCTGTCAAGGGAAATCAGGGATAGTATTAAAGCCAAGGAATGGCATACAAATTGGCCAGAAATAGCAGCGAACCCAGGGACTGGGAGAAATTTAGAACTCAGCAGAGGAGGACAAAGGGTTTGATTAGGGCAGGGAAAATGGAGTATGAGAAGAAGTTTGCAGGGAACATTAAGACGGATTGCAAAAGTTTCTATAGATATGTAAAGAGAAAAAGATTAGTAAAAACAAATGTAGGTCCCCTGCAGTCAGAATCAGGGGAAGTCATAACGGGGAACAAAGAAATGGCGGACCAATTGAACAAGTACTTTGGTTCGGTATTCACTAAGGAGGACACAAACAACCTTCCGGATATAAAAGGGGTCAGAGGGTCTAGTAAGGAGGAGGAACTGAGGGAAATCCTTATTAGTCGGGAAATTGTGTTGGGGAAATTGATGGGATTGAAGGCCGATAAATCCCCAGGGCCTGATGGACTGCATCCCAGAGTACTTAAGGAGGTGGCCTTGGAAATAGCGGATGCATTGACAGTCATTTTCCAACATTCCATTGACTCTGGATCAGTTCCTATCGAGTGGAGGGTATCCAATGTAACACCACTTTTTAAAAAAGGAGGGAGAGAGAAAACAGGGAATCGGTCAGCCTGACCTCAGTAGTGGGTAAAATGATGGAATCAATTATTAAGGATATCATAGCAGCGCATTTGGAAAGAGGTGACATGATAGGTCCAAGTCAGCATGGATTTGTGAAAGGGAAATCATGCTTGACAAATCTTCTGGAATTTTTTGAGGATGTTTCCAGTAGAGTGGACAAGGGAGAACCAGTTGATGTGGTATATTTGGACTTTCAGAAGGCTTTCGACAAGGTCCCACACAAGAGATTAATGTGCAAAGTTAAAGCACAGTGTGCTGACATGGATTGAGAACTGGTTGTCAGACAGGAAGCAAAGAGTAGAAGTAAATGGGTACTTTTCAGAATGGCACGCGGTGACTAGTGGGGTACCGCAAGGTTCTGTGCTGGGGCCCCAGCTGTTTACACTGTACATTAATGATTGAGACGAGGGGATTAATGTAGTATCTCCAAATTTGCAGATGACACTAAGTTAGGTGGCAGTGTGAGCTGCGAGGAGGATGCTATGAGGCTGCAGAGTGACTTGGATAGGTTAGGTGAGTGGGCAAATGCATGGCAGATGAAGTATAATGTGGATAAATGTGAGGTTATCCACTTTGGTGGTAAAAACAGAGAGACAGACTATTATCTGAATGGTGACAGATTAGGAAAAGGGGAGGTGCAACAAGACCTGGGTGTCATGGTACATCAGTCATTGAAGGTTGGCATGCAGGTACAGCAGGCGGTTAAGAAAGCAAATGGCATGTTGGCCTTCATAGCGAGGGGATTTGAGTACAGGGGCAGGGAGGTGTTGCTACAGTTGTACAGGGCCTTGGTGAGGCCACACCTGGAGTATTGTGTACAGTTTTGGTCTCCTAACTTGAGGAAGGACATTCTTGCTATTGAGGGAGTGCAGCGAAGGTTCACCAGACTGATTCCCGGAATGGTGGGACTGACCTATCAAGAAAGACTGGATCAACTGGGCTTGTATTCACTGGAGTTCAGAAGAATGAGAGGGGACCTCATAGAAACGTTTAAAATTCTGACGGGTTTAGACAGGTTAGGTGCAGGAAGAATGTTCCCAATGTTGGGGAAGTCCAGAACCAGGGGTCACAGTCTAAGGATAAGGGGTAAGCCATTTAGGACCGAGATGAGGAGAAACTTCTTCACCCAGAGAGTGGTGAATCTGTGGAATTCTCTACCACAGAAAGTTGTTGAGGCCAATTCACTAAATATATTCAAAAGGGAGTTCGATGAAGTCCTTACTACTAGGGGGATCAAGGGGTATGGCGAGAAAGCAGGAAGGGGGTAATGATGTTGCATGTTCAGCCATGAACTCATTGAATGGCGGTGCAGGCTAGAAGGGCCGAATGACCTACTCCTGCACCTATTTTCTATGTTTCTATGTTTCTATGAGATGTGAGCCTGGAGCAACTGGAGGGAGTTTTGAGCCTGGAGCAGCAGGAGGGAGTTTTGAGCCTGGTGCAGCTGGAGGCAGCTCGAGACTGGTGCAGCTAGAGGGAATTTTGAGTCTAGTGCAGCTGGAGGCAGCTTGAGCCTGGTGCCGCTAGTGGGAGTTTTGAACCTGGTGCAACTGGAGGGAGTTTTGAGCCTGGAGCAGCTGGAGGCAGCTTGAGCCTGGAGCAGCTGGAGGGAGCTTTGAGCCTGTTGCAGCTGGAGGCAGCTCGAGCCTGGAGCCATAACCGGGTCTACGGACCTGTCAAGGGGACAAAATGAGAAATAAAAAGTAATAACATTATGACATCACAAGGATGGAGGGCAGTGATTGGTTCTTCCATATTAATTGAATCACTGGACAGGGAATGAATTTTAAAGAAAATTTTAAAAAATGATTTAATTTGCATCAATTGCTGATTTTTAAATTTCAACTTAATTTATAAGTATTGTATATATTTAGTTTTGTTTAATTATAATTAATTTATTTATAATTTATTATACTGATTTTACTTTTGTATACTCCTTATTGTATTATTTACCATGTAATTTTAATTTATTTTTTAGTTTTTCCGCCTGTGTCTATCTGCGTGCACATTTTGGCTGCCGCATCGACCCGAGCCCTTAACCTCTTTTTACACTTCCTTCTCACGTTTCTCTCTCTTTCCCTCAATGGTCAGAACGTGTTGTAAAACAATTGTGAAGCGCCTTGCGACGTTTTACTACGTTAAAGGCGCTATATAAATACAAGTTATTATTATGATCAATGAAGAAATAGAGTCAATGAAGAGCACTCAGGCTACGATGGATGAGGCCCATTCATTGGGCAAAGGCATGATGGGCCAAATGGCCTCTTTTAGTCCTATATGATCAAATGATGCCAATTGGGAAAAGTGGAAAAGGACAAAGATGGCTTAATTATCAGCTTGGCTAGCACAGTACTGGTGCATCCCAAGAGCATTAATTCCAAGCACAGGTTGCTGTAATACAGTTCGGGCCATTTAACACCTGTGGAGTATTGTGCAGATTTGGACATCTTCGTTTTTGTTTATTCCTCAGTTTTATTCCTTCTTCTCCTGAAACCAATGACTCCTCATTGGGGTATGGTTCCAGGAGTGCTGGCCAGCCTCCGGTACCCCCGGGAACCATTCTCTAGGGGTGAGCCTGGACAGTGATTGTTAGTGGGCTATTGCACTGTGATGTGCATCACACGGATCCCAATCCTGTCCCCACGCAGTCACATGCTTTACAGCAGGAATCACGAGATTAAAGCTAGTGGACAGGTACAACAAATGATTTAAAAGGCTAATGGAATGTTGGCCTTTATCTCAAGGGGGCTAGAATACAGAGGGGCGGAAGTGATGCTACAGTTATATAAAGCTTTGGTCAGACTCCATCTGGAGAAACGGTGTTCAGTTCTGGGCGCCACCCCTCAGGAAGGATATACTGACCTTGGAGGGTGTAATGCACCTGTAAGTATGCTCAAAATAATTGTAGAGCTGTTGAGTTGGGAGTGGCTTAGCCAGTCACGTGATGTTCACAAGATTCAATAAAACCCCAGCCAGTTAGTTCGAGGGATCCACAATGAGGCAGGTGGTTGTGAACCTGGTGGTTAATAAACCAACTAGTTCTTAATAGCAGTGTATTGCTATGAATTCTTAAGCAAAGAACCCATGAAGCAAATACATCACAGAGGGGGAGCAGCACAGATTCACCAGAATGATACCGGGCAAAACCCGGGTGACATTATGAGGACAGCTTCCACAGCCCAGGTTTGCATTTCCTTGTGTATAGAGGATTAAAGGGTGATCTCATTAAGGTGTCTAAGATGAATAAAGGATTTGATAGGGTAGATAGAGAGAAACTATTTCCTCTGGTCGAGCAGTCCAGAACAAGGAGCAGCCAATTAGAGCTACGCCGTTCAGGGGTGATGTCAGAAACATAGAAACATAGAAAATAGGTGCAGGAGTAGGCCATTCGGCCCTTCGAGCTGGCACCGCCATTCAATATGATCATGGCTAATCATGCAACTTCAGTACCCAATTTCTGCTTTCTCTCCATAACCCTTGATCCCTTTAGCCGTAAGGGCCACATCTAACTCCCTTTTGAATATACCCAATGAACTGGACTCAACAACTTCCTGTGGTAGAGAATTCCACAGGTTCACAATTCTCTGGATGAAAAAGTTTCTCCTCATCTCGGTCCTAAATGGCTTACCCCTTATCCTTAGACTGTGACCCCTGGTTCTGGACTTCCCCAACATCGGGAACATTCTTCCTGCATCTAACCTGTCGTCAAAATTTTATATGCTTCTATGAGATCCCCTCTCATTCTTCTAAATTCCAGTGAATGTAAGCCGAATCGATCCAGTCTTTCTTCATATGTCAGTCCTGCCATCCCGGGTGTAAAGTCTTGACCCTGCAGTACAGACTTACACGAGGCACAGGCTGAAGTCAAGGTCACTCTGGACCTGCATCTTTATTTCACAGCTCTTGAGTGCCTCACTTGCCTGACACCTGCCTTTATATACCTGTGTGGAACAGGTATGCAGTGTCTCCTGCAAGTGCACCCCTGGTGGTAAAGTATGCTTGTGGTTACAGGTCATCTCGAGTTACAGTCATGTATAGCATGGTAAGAGACAGTTATATACAGTGGTGTGAGATACATGACATCACCCTCCCCCAAGGTCTTATTGTCTTTATAGATTCAGTCTCTCAGGTGGTCTACGCTCTTGCGTGGAGCGTCTTAGTTGTGGTTCAGTTGTTTGCCTTGGTGCTTGTTTTTCTTTCGGTGTGATTGCTGGTATCTCGCCTGGGCTGTCTATTTTGTTCAGTATGATTGCTGGTATCTCGCCTGGGCTGTCTGTTGAGACTGCCCTTTCCTCAGGTTGTTCCCTCTGTCTGTCCACCAGGTGTGGTGTGAGTTCCACATTGTAGTCTGCCTCTGGTTCTGCAGTGTTGTTGGTGAATCTACTTTTGACTTGGTCTACATGCCTCCGGCAGGTTTGGCCATTGTCCATTTGTACAACCAATAGCCTGTTTCCTTCCTTGCCTGTTACTGTCCCTGCAAGCCATTTGGGACCCCTGCCATAGGTTAGCACAAACACTTAGTCCCCTATCTCATTCCACCTTCCCCTCGAATTTCGGTCATGGTACTCAGTTAACTCCGGTGCTTTGCCTCAACAATTTCATGCATGTCTGGGAGGATTAATGAGAGCCTAGTCTTTAAGGTCCATTTCATCAATAGATGCGCGGGGGGATCCCCAGTCAACGAATGCGGACGAGATCTGTATGCCAGCAGCAGTCGCGACAGGCAGCTCTGCAGCGTGGGACCTTGGATTTTTAGCATGCCTTGTTTAACGATTTGCACTGCTCGCTCCGCCTGGCCATTGGAGGCCGGCTTGAACG
The DNA here is from genome assembly GCF_044704955.1 of Pristiophorus japonicus. NCBI lineage: Eukaryota > Metazoa > Chordata > Chondrichthyes > Pristiophoridae > Pristiophorus > Pristiophorus japonicus. The sequence continues at coordinate 54,571,921 of NC_091993.1, forward strand.
GTGCCGTCTTAACATGATTTATGCCGTGGTCAACTATAAAATCTTGAAATTCTGGGCTGGTGAAGCACGGACCATTATCACTGACCAATATGTCAGGAATTCCGTGCGTTGTAGACATGGTTCTAAGGCTCTCCACAGTGGTGGAGGTGGTGCTCGAGTTTAAAATGGTGCACTCGATCCACTTTGAAAATGCATCAACGACTACAAGGAACATTTTGCCCATGAATGGGCCCGCATAGTCCACATGCACCCGCAACCACGGTTTGGTGGGCCAGGGCCGAGGGCTTAGGGGGGCCTACCTGGGGGCATTACTGAGTTGGGCACAAATGGTGTACCGCCGGTCGCAGAGCTCCAAGACCGCGTCAATGCCAGTCCGCCAGATGTGGGATCTGGCTATGGCCTTCATAAGGACGATCCTCGGGTGCTCGCGGTGGAGCTCCCGGACAAACGCCTCTCTGCCTCGCAAGGGCATAACTACTCGGCTGCCCCACATCAGGCCTGTAGTGAGAGTTCATGCATGCGCCTATGGAAAGGTTTGATCTCCTCGGGGCAGGCATCGCGAACCTCTGCCCAGTCACCAGTTAAAACACATCTTTTGACGAAGAACAACGTGGGGTCGCTGGTCGTCCAGGCTCTGATTTGGTGAGCCGTCATGGGCGAACCTGTGGATTCAAAGGCATTGATTGCCATGATCATCTCACAGTCCTGTTCGTCGGACCCTTCCGTGGTCGCCAGGGGTAGCCAGTTGTCTGTGCCTGCTCTGTGCCTTATTGTGTAGTTGTAAGACGCCAGCATGAGTGCCCACCGCTGAATGCGCCCCGAGGCGTTGGTGTTTACTGCCTTGCACTCGGATAGCAGGGACGTGAGGGGTTTGTGGTCGGTTTCTAACGCGAACTTGGCCCCGAAAAGGTATTGGTTCATCTTTTTGACATGGTACACGCACGCGAGCGCCTCCTTCTCAACCATACCGTACCCGAGCTCCGCCCGTGAAACTGACCTGGAGGCATAAGCAATGGGTTGTAATTTACCCGCATCATTGACATGCTGTAAAACGCACCCGACCCCGTACGCTGACGCATCACATGTAAGAACTAGCTTTTTACCTGGGTCAAAAAAGGCTAAAACACTGTTGGAACATAGAAGGTTGCGTGCCTTATTGAAGGCGCGTTCTTGGGCGTCCCCCCAAAACCAAACCCACCCCTTTCTGAGTAGCGTGGAGAGGCTCCAACAGCGTGCTCAAGTTCTGCCTAAAGTTCCCAAAGTAATTGAGTAGCCCAAGAAAGGCGCGCAGTTCTGAGACATTCCGGGGCCTGGGTGCCAGACGAATTGCTTCGGTTTTGGATTCTGTTGGGTGGATTCCATCAGCGGCAATCCTTCTGCCCAAAAATTCAACCTCAGGCGCGAGAAACAGACACTTGGATTTCTTAACTCTTAGGCCTACCCGATCCAATCGACTTAGTACTTCCTCCATGTGGAAGAAAATTATCTAGGCCCTATTTTTAAGGAAAGGGTTAAGTTCACTTCTTGCTGAGTTAATTAAATTAGTGGAGCTAGAAAAGAAACACCCAAACCTCTCAGATCTTGGAACAAAGAATGTTGTAAATACATGACTGTCTAGTGTTTACATGAGTTTCCAGATACCCTGCTTATCAGAAAACGGACAGGGAGAAACTATGGAAGGACAAGATAAAAGTCTGCCTCCTGAAATGACCTTTGTATTTACAGGATGTATGATTAATGCTCATATGAGGTGTTTTAGATAAAGTTCTTGCTTTGATTGCATTTACAAGAATGTATGATTAATGTACTTGTGTGGTGTGTTTTAGATTCCTGTTTCAACTGTATAAAGATAGAGCGAGTTTTCCTGTAAAAGTCAGAGTTTTGCCTCAGTGCGGGCTGAGCAGACTCTCCGAGATATCTTGTTAGGAAATAAAATTCTCTCGAAGCACGGCTCTGAAAGCCTCCGCCTGAGTTAATTTAAGCTAAAATTTCCTCGACAGATTCTGGCGTAGTCAGGCAGGATCTCTAAAAAAAAACGAGATCCAAAAGAACTAAATTTAACTTTTAAAGAGAAAAGAGGAATTTTAAGGACCTTCCTAGCTGAAAGGAGGAAGGTGCCTAGGCCGTCCTAGCTGAAAGGGGGACGAGCTGCCGAGATCCCCTGGAGGGTGAGGCATAATTTAAGGTAGCTACCGCAAAGAAGCTAAAATAACAAAAAGGCAAAAGGAGACCCCGAGCTGAGCGGAAGAGAGAACACCGGTGAGCGCTTTGTAAATTATTGTATATTTTGTAGGAGTGTCCTAACTCTCATTTCAGAAAAAAACGCAAGACGTTGCACCCGGAAGAATGGGAAACGGCTCTAGTCGAGCAGGGCGCTCGCGCCCAGCTCCTAGAAAAGGAAAGAAAGACGACCTCTCGACTGAAAGAATGAAAGTACATCCTAAGACTGAGAAAAGAATCCGTAAGGTAGTAAAGCAACGAGAGAAGGTAGGAGATCCCATTGTGCCGCCCGGCTCGCCGGTGGATACTGTAATTAAGGAAACAGGAGACGACAGATACGCGGTAACGTTTAGTAGCGATTTGTACGGTTGGTCTGATGGGGATTGGCCATATGGAGGAAGTTTTAAGTTATCTTTGATTGAAGAGTGGAGAAAAACAACCAAGGAAGGAAGGGGAGACCCCACTTGGGATAGAGACTATATGGAAAAATGTTTTAAAAAATGGACAGAGGTTGCTAAAAGGCATCCCCACTTGGGATAGAGACTATATGGAAAAATGTTTTAAAAAATGGACAGAGGTTGCTAAAAGGCATCAACCCTCTAAAAATAAATCAGAAGAAAAAGAAAGAGGGGAGAGTGAAAAACCTCCCTCTTATAGTCCTCTGGGTTTTCCTATCCCCTCAGCACCAGCTATCCCCGTATAGAACCCCCAAAACAAGATAGCTGGCAGGAACTTACAGAAATAATCGCTGCCCATAAAAATCAAGCTCCGAGGGAACTAGCAGCCCCTCCGGATCAGCCACCTAGTGGAGGAGCCGATGGAGGAGACCCGGGAGCATCTGGGTCAGGGGAAGCCAGAGCCTCCGGAGAAGGGGGCATAGACCACAGATCTGGGGTAACAACAAGAGGGCAAGTGGCTAAAAGAGAAGCCGCCGACTCTACTTCCCAAAACCCCGTCGGCCAAAATCCTAGGGTAATGATAGGAACTACGGCAGTCTTAAAACCATGGTCCCCTGGAGAAGCCAGAGATATGATCTCGGCCGCCCCAAATCCGGTGAAGAAACCGGTAGCATTTCACAACTGGCTTGAGCAAACGTGTACAATTTACAATCCACTCCCAGGAGATGTTAAATTATTATTGCAAGCGGCCTATGGATCTTCCTGGCAGGGGATAAAAGATATGTTCCCCATCCCAACAGGGGAAAATGGAGACTGGAGAGTTAATGATGACTTGCTGGATGGCGGCAACGAGTCATTAACCCATTGGCTGAAACACCGAGGAAAGAACGCAAGGGGCTAAAAAGCATGGGGATATAGGGGAAGTCACCCGCTGCTTGCAGAAAGCAGAAGAATCAATAATAGATTTTGCAGGCAGATGGAAAAATAGTTGGGATGAACATGCAGGAATACCGATGGAGCAAAATGAACCTTTGGCAGTACAAACCTTGTTAAATTGTATGTTGCCGCAACACGCAAGAACATACAAAATAAAGGTTTTGGACTGGCAAGGAAAAAGTTGGAAAGAGACAATTACAGTACTGGCCAATATGGATAGGGAGGGACTATTCACCTATAAAGACAACAAGGCTAAAATAACAGGTCAATACTATCAGCAAAAGGGAAGAGGACAAGCACAGAATAATAGAGGAGGGTTTGGGGGACGAGGACGGGGAAAAGGAAAAGGACAGTGGCCCCAATGCGATCGCTCTCAAGATGAGTGTAGAAATTGCGGAAGGAAAGGGCATTGGGCTCGAGATTGCAGATGCCCACCGAAACAGCTTGGAGGGTTACAAAGGGATTTCCCCGAACCTCCACCTTCATTGGCCCCTCAGTTTTCATTCTCTAACCCCAACCCACACCAATCAGCATAGGGATGCCCCGGAGGCTTAGTGGTACAAGCGGCAGCCCTCCGCTTATCAGCAGACATAGAAGAAAACCCTTAGCAGTAGTAAAAGTGGGAAACACTTATGTGAAGTTCCTGGTGGATACCGGTGCTACTATGTCTTCTGTACCATCCTCTGTGGGATTACCTGTAAGCAACACCACCGTCTTAAGTATGGGTGTGGCCGGTATCCCCATGAAAGAATTTTTATCTGAACCTACCAAATTGATAGTTGAAGGACAACAAGTTAATAATGAGACTTTGATCGTCTCTAAAACAACACCTCTCCCTTTATTAGGAAGACAGACTTTGTGCAAACTAGGAGCCACAATTTATTGCACAAAGGAAGGGATGTTCATGGAGCTCCCTCCAAATAAAATCCATCAGTTCTTTAATGGGATTGAAGAAGAGAAAAGGGAAGATAACAAAGAGAAGGCTGCCCTCTATTGTTGGCAATTGAATGGTGTTGTAGAGAGTAGAAATATATATAGACTTAGGCATTAGGCACCTGCTGGATATTTAAAACTCACATAAGCTTAAATGGACACACACATAAAATGGCTGCCCAGGCATGATGGGAAACCAGGTAGTCAAGCTGTGAACTGTTGAACGTTCACTGACCGAGCAATAACCCTGTGAGGCCCACTGTAGGAATGCCTGGGAAGACAGAGATAAGAAGGAAACCATCTCCTGTGAACAAGGCCATGAAACCAATTATTTCAGGAAGAAAGATAAGAGGGAAACCATTTGCTGTAAACAAGGCTATATACCAATTATTTCTCCAAGAAGAAAGAACTAGTGAGAGAACCTATATCAATCAGCCCAAGCTGACAAAAGACGAACACATGGTTCCTGAGACATAAGGGGAATTCTATTGGGTTAAAATAACCTATATGTAATCTATAATCGTTGTGATTGGCTTGTGTCCAGCCGTGATGAGCTGTGTAGCTGCAGTAAACTGTTTTGTAACTGTTGTGAAACATATAAAGGTACATGTAACTCTTTGTTCTGGGAAGAGAAACCTGGATACGGTCCTGAGTTTTTCCTTCCCGCTGAGCGTAATAAAGCTGCTTCAGCATTGGAACCGACCCTGAGTGTTGAGTGATTCTTCAGAGAAAACACTAACGCTAACAATGGCGTAGTCGACGGGATTTCCCGGAGTCGCTGGACGCCCTTGGAAAAAAACCCGGGTGAGTATAAAAAACAATTTTTAAGTATAAAGGGTGCGGAAGGTGGAAGCTGGTTGATCGACATGAGGAGACGGTCTAATATCTCAAACGCCTAGCCTGAGCCTGAATTAAGAGGACTTTTGTCCCACGTGACGGCCAGGAACCAAGTAGGCGTAGGGAACACACTTAGACCGTGGGATCGTGATACCGAGAGACATCTTCCGGACCCAGTAGTGAAATTTGAAATACCCCGGGGTAGAACCAAGCGGTGTACAGCGGCTAACGGAATCCAAACCTGTGAACAGGGTCGGACCAACAGGCTGAGCGGTGGTAGGTAGTCGTTAAGGATATGTAGAGCACTGCGGGAATTGCTTAAACGCGTTTTTAAGAATTGTATAAGTTTGTGTAACAGCAGAACTTGTGACCTGACAGTAGCCAAGAGACAGTTTACTACAAGTCGCGCTAGAAAGAAAGCGGACCGCTGAGAGTAGATTCCTAACGATACCAGTCCTACCCAGGAATGGCCATGAAAACAAGTAAACTCGAGTGGGGACCAGAAGGGTCGCTTACCCGCCACCTGGCGGAAAAACAAAAGAAGCTAATTGAAAAAATTCCCTGAAAGGTCATGGATCCAAAAATAGAGCCGGCCAAAACAAGAAGAGAGACTGTTGTAAATGTCTGATCGTTGAGTGAGAAGTGTCTGTGTGATTTTTGACTGCAGAATGAATTTTTGTTTTATGTTTTCATGTTCCGAAAGCCTGGTTGGAAGAGGAATGCAAGTGTCTGTTTATTTTAGAAACAGAGTGAAAGTCTTTTTTTTAAACCCTTTGTAATGTTGTCCTGTATGTGGGAAGTTTTAAGACATTTAAGTTAGAAACGCAGGTGTGGATTTATTCGGATGATAAGTTACGGAGCTAGGAAAATAAACAAATAAAGAATAGGTTTGTTGAGCAAAATATTTATTTGACATGCTCACTTACTTGCCGAAAGAAAACATGCAATGATTGATTGGGTTGAAAGACATAAATTTAGTCTCGGAATGAGATAAAGAATGCTTTAAAAAAAAAGAGCTTCTAAAAAAAAAAGTTTTAAATAAAGATTGAAATTACAACGTTTGAATTGGGATTTTGAGATATTCAGAGAAGGCACAGGAAATACTGAGGTGGATTTAAAAAAAAAAGAGAAAGATTAAATTAAATCTGATCAGGTCAAACTCCTGGGCAAGTGGCGAGCTATCTGCGAAGGTGTAAAAGGAACTTTTGGAAAATGTTAAAAAAAAAAACAGCAAGCTTCAGTAACGACTTTGAAACTGGAGCATTTTGAGATAACGAAAAAGCACTCAAACTCTCAAAGATGGACTTCATTCCAGTTATGGAGAAAAAGAAAAAGATAAAGACGCCACTTTGAAAGTAAACAAATTAACAACTTTATGGAGTTACGAACCCTCCGTGTAAAATACAAAACCTAATTTGAAGAAAGAAAAAAAAAGATGTAACGGACTAAATGGAAAAAGACATAACTTACTAAATACTAGTTGATGTTTGCTGTGAAAAAGATATTGGTTTAATTAGAAAAAAAAAAAAAAATTGGAATAAGTAAAAAACACTCTACATGGATTCGAATTTTCAATTATGAAAAAGTTTCAATGCAGTTTGAAAAGATTTCCAAAATGTCCCGAACAGTCTAAACAAGCAGGAGGGTTTTGAAGATAACGAGGAGAAAGAGAGAAATAAAAAAAAACAGAATTGAATTTCAGTAAACAAAATTGCTATTGTATGTGTGGTCTTGTTTTAAAACAATTTTAAAAAAAAATTCTTTGGCAAGTACTTGAATTAGAAGTTAAGAAAACATTGGAGTTTACTCTAATGATTTATGCTGTTTAACGGATTCCTAATTTCGAAGCCAGTTTTGAAGGCACAAAGACTTTTTTTTTCAGATGATTACGTGAAGTCACGTAATGACATCAGGTCTTCTTACAAACCTGGAAAGGAGTTAACCCTTTCCATTGACAGCCGTTTTATACTGAACATTATTAATTTGGATTTCTTAATAGGGAAAAAAAAGACTCACCTAACAGAGGAAACAAAAATAAAAACAGAACTAGCTTATGTAATAATACTTGCCTGATACAATAAAGAAATAGATATTCAATAAAACAAATTGAAGAGTTAAAAGCTAAGATAAACAGGCTGGAAGAGATAACGGGACTAGACGGATAGTGCAGTGCGCAGCCATAGCACCATCACCTCTGGCAATAGAGCCAATGTACCCCACGGTGGGTAGGTGTAGTCCACAAATCCAACCTAACGGTAAAGCAGACAGCGATGTTTGGAGGAATAGCTTTGGCCTTGGTCATAATAGGAGTTTGGGTAATATTTAAGTGGGTAAAGACACAGGCGCACGCCCTACAGATTCAGCTCGAAATGGTTCGATTATAACCTTGTGCTTCTGATTTTGCAGGGTGACAGGGACACTCGTAGAGCAAAAAAACTTAACCCCTGGTGACGACCAGGCCGTCTGTTTAAAATTACAGATAATACTTACCGGAATGGGAATACGAACGGCGCTACTCGTAATATGGATAGCCCTGCGACAGGCACGTACCCTGGGCAACACCGACGGACAGCAGAGCACGCTGGAAATAAACAACTATATGAACTATGGAGTCTTGTTTAATTTAACGGACGGAATGTGCATCCCAGCAGCCAAGGACTGGAGCAAGGACAGGACTTATTTTAATAAGAATCCTAATAAGAATAAGAGTATGTGTACAGTGCTCCACGGGTATAAGGAGCAGATGCATTAAACGGAGGGATGTCAAAGGGCCTGATGAATGTACTTTCGGCATAATTTGCGCGCCTCCGGGACAATCCCAGCAATCAGTCATCCGCAAGAAGGGAATGGGGCTGTGTGGGTATTACGAGGAGGCGGGGGCGGCTGCAATATAATTGTATGTATGTTTCTCACCCCCTCCGACACCGCGCCCCATAAGAATCACTACATTGCCCGAAGAACTGCCTTGTCCCATAACTACTAAGGGACCAGAAAATGGGATTGCAATGTACAACGAAGGGGAATTATTGTATGATAATGTTAAACATGAAATTGTGCCTGTTCTGATCAATATTTCAGGCATCCAGATGCCGGAATATTGTACCGAACAGTCAAGGAAGATGTACAATGTATTAAGTAAAGTCGTAATGCAGCAGGCTGCCGATGCCATGGGTGCCAGTAAGTTCCGGGGACAGGGGTTAGCACCCAGGGTGAAGAGGGAAATAGTAAATGATGTTGCTACCGTTTTCAATACAGGAACCTCCGTAGTGAACTCGATAGACATACAAGGGCTAAATGAGAGGGTAGAACAGCTTAAAAGGGGTGATGAAGGGGTTATTGGAGAGGGTGGAGCAAAACCAGGAAGACCAGGCCAACCTAGGAAAGGAGGGTGCCGAAATCCAGTTGGATGGCATCTCAGTCCTGGAAGCTCACGCTAAAACCATCAATCACCTCATTGATAGAGAACAAGAAGATACAATAAAGCAAAGACAGGGGCAACTCTGTCATGCTTATGGTCTGTGGATGGTGGGACAGATCCGCCACAACCTCGACCAGATCCAACGCGGGGAAGTACCCGATTGGATAGACAGTTCACATTTGGCTCAGTTGGCGAACCAAAGGGGGACACTGGATAATTGTACTCTGAAGGGACTGACCCGAGTATACCCCGCAATTCCAGATTGCCAGATGGGTAGGACTACCGGGATAGGGATAGTCCTGTTGATCCCCATAGCAACGCCGGACTCAGGGCCGTTCCCCTTATACCAACTAGAGAATATCGGAGTAATACGGGAAAATGTCTCCATACGCTACTACCTAACCACCACCTCTGCCGTTCGTCGAAACAACATACTTACTGGGATTTCCCTAGCAGATTGCAAGCAAAGGGGGGAAATCACAGTATGCCCTCACCCGGTGGGCCGAGGGGAACTAGACGAGTGCGGGTTTAACCGAACCAACGGGTGTGTACTAGAAATAGTGCCCGCACACATGCACTTCGCGAGGGCAGGCTACGGAGGGAGGGGAAGATACTGCGTCTCTACTACTGAGCGTTCATACCAGTATAATGACCTGCAGTGCCCTATACCGCAGCCAAACTTTTGCTTTACACCACTACGACCTGTCGCGATCGGGCAATCGCATATCACCCAGGTTAGGCGCCGGAAGTCCAAAGTTATTGAAGTAACTGATCAGCTCCATGATCATTTGCAGGATTATGACGAGCCAGAGCAGGTCCCTATCCCACATCTAACCGAAGTATTACGGGAGTTGAGGCTCAGAGTGGGTCAATCTGTAAAACTCTATCACCAGCTACAAACTAAAATCAAAGAAGATACCGAGGTAGACTTACAAAGTCAGAGTTGGTGGAGAAAGGTCTGGGACTGGGGAATAAATGTGAACATCCACCCATGGATTCGAATTCAATAACATGGGGCGTGATGGCCTGCCAGGTATGCAGGCGCCACAAACGGCGGAAACGGACCAATCACCGTTCCCTGGATATTAAACAAGCCTGTTTGATAAGGGGACGGGAGGAGCTAGCCTTTGTTAATTTGATCTAAGCAACCGGGACTCCTGAAACCGCGTGACTGGCCAGCACGTTGAGGCAAGGAGTACCGGGCAGTGCACAAATATCAGATAAAGGCAGTACGGTCGGTTAAAAGGGGACTAGGACTAGTCCCTTTACCGAAAGGGGGGAATTGTTGTAGAGAGTAGAAATATATATAGACTTAGGCATTAGGCACCTGCTGGATATTTAAAACTCACATAAGCTTAAATGGACACACACATAAAATGGCTGCCCAGGCATGATGGGAAACCAGGTAGTCAAGCTGTGAACTGTTGAACGTTCACTGACCGAGCAATAACCCTGTGAGGCCCACTGTAGGAATGCCTGGGAAGACAGAGATAAGAAGGAAACCATCTCCTGTGAACAAGGCCATGAAACCAATTATTTCAGGAAGAAAGATAAGAGGGAAACCATTTGCTGTAAACAAGGCTATATACCAATTATTTCTCCAAGAAGAAAGAACTAGTGAGAGAACCTATATCAATCAGCCCAAGCTGACAAAAGACGAACACATGGTTCCTGAGACATAAGGGGAATTCTATTGGGTTAAAATAACCTATATGTAATCTATAATCGTTGTGATTGGCTTGTGTCCAGCCGTGATGAGCTGTGTAGCTGCAGTAAACTGTTTTGTAACTGTTGTGAAACATATAAAGGTACATGTAACTCTTTGTTCTGGGAAGAGAAACCTGGATACGGTCCTGAGTTTTTCCTTCCCGCTGAGCGTAATAAAGCTGCTTCAGCATTGGAACCGACCCTGAGTGTTGAGTGATTCTTCAGAGAAAACACTAACGCTAACAAATGGCAACTTCTATTCCCCCTTGATACATGAAGTTATACAAAACTTAAAAGCTAAATTTAACTCTAATACTGAAGAATTGATGTATATAATTTTGACAAGCTTTGAGGCAGTTCAGTTTCACTGTACAGCCTGGTACACTCGACAAAAAGCTGAAACTTACCAGTGTCTGGTACAATCCTTTTTAAATAAAGAATAGTAGAAGCTACGCCCCGCATTTATTTTGGACCTGAAGGATTGGGGGTAGCCGTGGATTTGACACCCTTACAGCAGCAGCGGTATAGAGAAGAGAACTCGACACCCCATCTGACATTGGCTGTAAAATCGCCAGCGAAACCTAAAGATATGGGTTCGATGATTGTAGAAATAGAAAAGGAAAAACAGCAACAAGGCTATCAACCTTGGGCAGTAATAAAATTGCAGAATGTTCAGATAGAATTTATCACCCACAACAGGGGGATTCTCCAGTGGAAAGGTAAAAATCATGCCTCCACTTTTGAAAAACAGCAACTCCCGGAACAACCAAGCCCTAAGCTGCCAATGGCATTGAATCAAGTATCTTCTGAACTTTGGGCAAAGCATAAGAATCATGTTGGGCAAGTACATTCTGCAGTACCCCATCGGGTACAATTGATAAAGAACGCCGTGTTACCAAGCATTAGGCAGTACAGACTGCCTCCAGAGGCAGAAAATGGGATAGAGCCAGTCATTTCTGCATTATTGGAACAAGGAGTTCTAGAAAAGACACAGAGCCCGTGTAATACTCCGATACTGCCCATACCAAAGGTTAATAGGCCGAATGAGTGGAGATTTGTGCAAGATCTGAGAGCTATTAATAAGATAGTAGTCTTTATCACCCCTGTGGTACCGGACACCAACATTATACTATCTGCTATCCCACCAACAGCAACTGTCTTTACTGTGATAGACCTGTGTTCAGCCTTTTTCTTCATCCCGTTAAATCAAGAAAGTCAGTATCTGTTTGCTTTCACCTACAAGGAACAGCAGTACACATGGACCAGGTTGCCCCAAGGATACACCGAAAGCCCCGCAGCAGCAGTAAAAAAGAGACCTCGAAGACTGTTCATTATCAGACCAGTCTGTACTGCTGCAGTATGCGGACGATTTGCTTGTGGCTTCCAGCCACGGATACAGGTGCATGCAAGATTCCCTGAAACTGTTACAGCACCTATGTGAAAGAGGGCACCGAGTGTCGTTACAAAAGTTACAATTTTGTCAGACTCAAGTCCAGTACCTGGGTTTTCACATATCTCAAGGGCAGAGGCAGCTAGGACCAGAAAGAATTCAGACAATTCAAAGTGCCACCATACCAAAGACAAAGAAGGATATCTTGTCATTTTTGGGGATGGTTGGGTACTGTAGACAATGGATCCCTGATTATCGAGAATGAGATGCGGTCCTAAGATCAGCTGCCCTAAATGATGCCCCACCCAAGGTGGAGTGGACCCCAGAGAGAGAGGAGGCATTTAAACAGTTAAAGAAAGCCATTACTAATGCTCCGGCGTTGGGACTTCCGAATTATGGAAAACCTTTTCAGATGTATGTGAATGAGAAAGAAGGATTTGCAACCGCAGTGCTAACCCAAGAACATGGTGGGGGAAATAGACCAGTTGCTCATTATTCGGTTTTGCTGCCTCCAGTAGTAAGGGGAATACGTGCTGTAGCTGCTACTGCAGTCATGGTGGAGAAGTCGGTAGCTATTGTTTTGGACTATCCATGTACTGTCATTACAGCCCATGCTGTGTTGTTACTTTTGAATTCAGCTGCCACACAACACTTTACAGCGTCTAGAAGAACAGGTTATGAAGTATTACTGCTGTCACACCCTAACTATACCTTTCGACGCGCACCGGTAGTGAACCCAGCCATCTTTCTCCCTACTAAAGAAGTAGAGGATCCAGACCAGCATGATTGTCTGTTAACGGTGGAAATAGCCACCTTACCAAGACCAGATTTGCTCACAGAGCCCATGGACAATCCTGATCTTATTCTCTATACGGATGGATCATCACATAGGCCGTCGGATGATTTGTTTTTGGCAGGCTATGCTATTGTAAACCCCCACAAAACTGTTGAAGCATTTGCCCTGCCTCCCGGAACCTCGGCTCAGGCTGCTGAATTGTTTGCCCTCACTAGAGCTTGTATAATAGCTAAAGATCAAACTGCTAATATCTATACTGATTCTAGATATGCATTCGGTGTGGTCCATGATTTTGGACAACTGTGGAAAAACAGAGGCTTTATCACCTCTGGTGGAAAGCATATTAAGCACTCTCAACTGGTGCTTAATCTATTAGACGCCATTCAGTTGCCAAGTAAGGTAGCCGTTATCAAATGTGCAGCTCACACAACCGGTGAGGATGAAGTATCAGTAGGAAATAGGAGGGCTGACGCAGCAGCCAAACAGGCCGCTTCGGCACAGGCAGACTGCCTTCAAGCAGTCTCAGTCTCCCCTCCACAGATGCTTGACATCCAACAACTTAAAACAGCCCAACAACAAGTTACTATACAAGAAAGAAGGACTTGGGAACACCAAGGTTGTTTTCTCAAAAATGACACTTGGTGTCACCCTGATGGGCGAACTGTTTGCCCTAGGTCTCTATTTTTGCCCCTGTCTCGCCTAGCACACGGTCAGGCTCACATGGGCAAAGGAGGGATAATACATGCTATTAATGCACAGTGGTATGCACCAGGAATAACAGTAGTAATTGAAAAAGTTGCTAGAACATGCCAAATTTGTCAACAAAATAACAGAGGTAAAACACCTGCTGAATATGATAATCTACCCCAACCAAGTATGCCCTTTGAAAATTTGCAAATTGATTTTGTTCACATGCCTCCAGTATCAGGTCTCAAGTATCTATTAGTCATAGTAGATATGTTCACAAGGTGGGTAGAAGCGTACGCCACTAGGAGAGACGATGCCCGAACAGTAGTAAAAATTCTATTTCAAGAAATAGTACCAAGATATGGGATACCTATGGGAATCAACAGTGACAGGGGAACACACTTCACAGGAAAAATAGTGAAAAATCTTGCAGAAGCATTAGGATTCCAGTGGAAGTTACATATACCATATCAACCACAATCCTCGGGAATTGTAGAGAGAGTAAATGGGATAATAAAATCTACCCTCACCAAGGTATGTCAGGAGACAGGACTAAAATGGCCAGATGCCTTACCATTGGTACTGTATACAATGAGAAACAAAAAAAAAACGAAACACTGGTTTGACACCACATGAAGCCTTGTTGGGAAGACCAATGCCTACCGGCGTAAAACCACCATTGGTGGCTGAAGAAATAGCATTAATTTGGAATGATGAAAAATCACTAAAGTATGCTCAAGCCATGTGTGAAATAGCGAGGAGTCTGCACGAACAAATAAAGCAGACACAGGTGCCCCCGTCGGAAGGAAATATGCACCCTTTCAGGCCTGGAGATCAAGTGTTAGTAAAAACATTAAACAAAGAATCCTTTTCTCCTAGGTGGAAAGGACCGTATCAGATAATTCTCACAACACGAACCGCTTTGAAGTTGGAAAAACACCCGAGCTGGGTGCATGCAACCCGCTGTAAATATTATTTCCCCGACGAATCACAGCCGAAAGAAAAGGCATTGAACCAGGACGAGCTACGGTCGCCCGACTAAGAAAACCAGCCATCTTCTCGCTAAAGAACTGTACCTGCCCTTATTTTGTGTTCACTCCCAATTGTGTATTGTGGACTTAAAAGTATCTATAGTTACTCAAAAATCCAGGGACGAATGTCAGAACTCATTTGTGCGCCAGCCTGAGCATTTATTATTTTGGTTACGGTTACCATCGTGCTTGCATGTTGTTATTGTAACAAATTAGTTCAAGAGTGTTATAGAAATAAGCAGAAAAGAGAAGATGAGGTGGGACTTTTGGAAAAACTATAAATGGACATTGGGCGTTCTGATCATTTTAGCAGTAAGGAGAGTCAGACAGGAGGAAGAATTACTTGAAGAAGGAAAAGTATGGAAGGGAGATGTAAAGTGGGAGAAAATTGATAAGGCAACGCAGCAAGGTAACTTTACATGCCCAGAGGGAAAAAATTGTAAGATAGAGAATTTCACAGTGATGTGTAAAGCTTGCGGAGTAGGAATAGATCAGCGATCAGGAGAAGTGAAAGTGACCAGTGAGGAAGGATTTAATATATCCCTGAACTGGAAGGTGGACATGACTTGCCTGACCAGCACGGACCAGGGTGAGAGTCGGGAGACCAATGGAACATTGTATGACCCTGAAGAAAAAAGAACTTATACCTTTGGGCAATGGCAAAATGTAGAAAAATATCTGTCTGTGCACAAGATTGAACCCTTACCCCCTGTAATTAATTTGACCAGACTGCACAATTTGATACGTAATGTCAAGCAAATTGAGGAAGCTCTGTCAAAAAGAGGCAGAGACATTCACCAATTTAGAGTCGAAATGAGTTACAAGAAGGGGCAGCTAGTAAGAATCGCAGATGAAGTTACCTTTTTGATGGTACACCACTGGTGGGATGTGTTTTTCAGATGGTCCCCAAAAGCTTCCGCAGTACTGAAGCTAGCTGTACACCCCATAATAATCATGGGTGTAGTGATGCTTACATTATTAATAATCATTTGTGGAATATGGATAAAGTTGAAAAAATTAATTAGTCAAGTAATGAGCCTGGTATCCCAAGTAGAAAGGAAAAGTGTGTCCATAAAAGGAAGGTTAAATCGCATAGAGGGAAAAGTAGATGATTACAATGAAGAGGAATGTCTTAAAATGCGACCCTACCCTGAGGGGTATGAACCCCCTTTTGAACAAGAAAAGAATATATAAGAAACTGTGTTGATCTAGTAAAAGATCAACAAGGAGGGAATTGTGGAAGAAAATGATCTAGGCCCTATTTTTAAGGAAAGGGTTAAGTTCACTTCTTGCTGAGTTAATTAAATTAGTGGAGCTAGAAAAGAAACACCCAAACCTCTCAGATCTTGGAACAAAGAATGTTGTAAATACATGACTGTCTAGTGTTTACATGAGTTTCCAGATACCCTGCTTATCAGAAAACGGACAGGGAGAAACTATGGAAGGACAAGATAAAAGTCTGCCTCCTGAAATGACCTTTGTATTTACAGGATGTATGATTAATGCTCATATGAGGTGTTTTAGATAAAGTTCTTGCTTTGATTGCATTTATAAGAATGTATGATTAATGTACTTGTGTGATGTGTTTTAGATTCCTGTTTCAACTGTATAAAGATAGAGCGAGTTTTCCTGTAAAAGTCAGAGTTTTGCCTCAGTGCGGGTTGAGCGGACTCTCCGAGATATCTTGTTAGGAAATGAAATTCTCTCGAAGCACGGCTCTGAAAGCCTCCGCCTGAGTTAATTTAAGCTAAAATTTCCTCGACACTCCAAATTGCGGAGATGGGAGGTGGTGACCCTGCCCATGATGAGTATGTCATCTTGAAACACAACCGTCCCCGGGATGGACTTGAGCAGACTCTCCATGTTGCGCTGGAATATAGCAGCTGCCAACCTGATGCCGAATGGGCATCGATTGTACATAAAAAGGCCTCGATGTGTGTTGATGGTGGTGAGTAGCTTAGACTCTTATGTCAATTCTTGCGTCATATACGCAGATGTGAGATCTAGTTTCGAGAAAAGTTTTCCTCCAGCCAATGTGGCAAATAGGTCCTCCGCTCTGGGCAGTGGGTATTGGTCCTGTAAGGAGACTCTGTTTATGGTAGACTTGTAATCCCCACAGATTCGTACGGATCCATCAGGCTTCATGACGGGGACGATGGGACTTGCCCAGTCGCTAAATTCCACGGGTGAGATAATGCCATCCCGCAGAAGCCGGTCCAGTTCGTGTTCAATCTTTTCCCTCATCACATAAGGCACCGCTCTGGCCTTGTGATGGACTGGTCTGGCATCCTGTGTGATATAGATTTTAACTTTAGCCCCTTTGAAGGTGCCCACATCTGGCTGAAAGAGATGTTCAAAACGACTTAGAACTGTTGAGCAGGAGGTCCGTTCCTCTGACGACATGGCGTGAACATCATCCCATTTCCAATTTAGTTTTGCCAGCCAGCTTTTCCCCAACAGTGCTGGGAGATCTCCGGGGACAATCCACAGGGGAAGTCAGTTCACCGTCCCTTTGTGTGTGACTGAGAGCATGGCACTGCCAAGGACTGGGACGATTTCTTTGGTATAGGTCCTTAGTTTGGTGTCGATCCTTGTGAGTTTTGGTCTGTTGCTTTTGTGTGGCCACAGCTGTTCAAATTGTTGGACGCTCATGAGAGATTGACTAGCTCCCGTGTCCGGTTCCATGTTGACGGGTATCCCGTTGAGTAGGACCCTCATCATTATTGGAGGCGTCTTGTTGTAAGAACAGTGGACATTGATCGTGTTGACCCGCTGTACCCCGGCGTCCCAGGCACTGTCCCCACCGTCTTCTGGTCCGCTTTCCGACCCTTCCGATTCGTATACCAGCCATGCTGCTGTTTTTCTGCACATGCGAGCCAGATGCCCTGTATAGTTGCAGTTTCTGCAAACAGCATGCTGAAATCGACACCTCCTAGTTGAGTGCCTTCCCCCACACCTCCAGCACAGACCGCTTCCATTGTTTCCGAAGGATGAGCTGCATCTGGCTGATCTCTCTTGAGCTTCTCTCAGTCTGTAGTTGATTGCTCGCATCGTGGGTTGATGAGGTGTGAACGGCCAATCCTGTGGCTCTTGATGACTTCTGGCGCCACTGCCCGCTGTTGAAGGCCTGCTCTCCTGCCTTTGTCTGTGTGTGGAGGTAGCGGCTCATTTCACGCTGTGAACCCCTTGTTTCGATGTTTCGTTAGATGTTGTACCCGCAGTATAGATCAACCTCGTTTCTTCTTCTCCTGCCAAGAATGTCTGTGCGACAAGTGCTGCTGCCCCTAGGGTCAAGTTCTTGGCCTCTATAAGCTTTCGGAATATGCCTGCATGGTCTATTCCTTCAATAAAAAAGTCTCTCAGTACTTCTCCTTAGTTCATCGGAGAACTCACATAAACTAGCCAGCCTCCGAAGTTCCGCCACAAAGTCGGGTATGCTCTGGCCCACACAGCATCTGTAGTTGTAGAACCTGTGTCTGGCCATGTGTAGGCTGCTCACTGACTTCAGGTGGTCTCTCACCAGTGTGCTCAACTCCTCAAACAACTTGCTTGCTGGTTTCTCGGGTGCCAGCAGGTCCTTCATTAAGGCGTATATTTTCGAGCCACAGCTGGTCAAGAGATGGGCTCTTCACTTGTCTGCCTTATCGTCGCCCAGCCAGTCTTTGGTCACAAAGCTTTGCTGGAGCCTTTCTATAAAGTCCTCCCAATTGTCTCCAGCATTGTATTTCTCATCTGAGCCGTTGGTAGCCATTCTGTGGATTCTGTGATCCCATAACTCGTCGCCACTGTAAAGTCCTGACCCTGCAGTACAGACTTACACGAGGCACATGCTGAAGTCAAGGTCACTCTGGACCTGCACCTTTATTTCACAGCTCTCGAGTGCCTCACTTGCCTGAGACCTGCCTTTATATACCTGTGTGGAACAGGTATGCAGTGTCTCCTGCAAGTGCACCCCTGGTGGTAAAGTATGCTTGTGGTTACAGGTCATCTCTAGTTACAATCATGTATAGCATGGTAAGATAAAGTTATATACAGTGGTGTGAGATACATGACACCGGGAATCAGTCTGATGAACCTTTGCTGCACTCCCTCAATAGCAAGAATGTCCTTCCTCAGATTAGAAAACCAAAACTGCACACAGTACTCAAGGTGTTGCCTCACCAAGGCCCTGTACAACTGCAGCAAGACCTCCCTGCTCCTATACTCAAATCCTCTTGCTATGAAGACCAACATGCCATTTGCTTTCTTTACTGCCTGCTGTACCTGCATGCCTACATTCAATGACTGATGTACCATGAAACCTAGGTCTCGTTGCACCTCCCCTTTTACTAATCTGTCACCATTCAGATATTAATCTGCCTTCCTGTTTTTGCCACCAAAGTGGATAACCTCACACTTATCCACATTATACTGCATCTGCCATGCATTTGCGCACTCACCTAACCTGTCCAAGTTACCCTGCAGCCTCTTTGCATTCTCTTCACAGCTCATACCACCACCCAGCTTAATGTCATCTAAATCATTAATGTATTTGTAAATAGATGGGGTCCCAGCACTGAACCTTGCGGTACCCCACGAGTCACTGCCTGCCATTCTAAAAAGGACCCATTTATTCCCACTCTTTGCTTCCTGTCTGTCAACCAATTCTCTATGCACGTCAATACATTACCCCCAATCCCATCTGCTTTAATTTTGCACACTAATCTCTTGTGTGGGACCTTGTCAAAAGCCTTTTGAAAGTCCAAATACACCACATCCACTGGTTCTCCCTTATCCACTATACTAGTTATATCCTCAAAAAATTCTAGAAAATTTGACAAGCATGATTTCCCTTTCATAAATCCATGCTGACTTGGACCGATCCTGTCACTGCTTTCCAAATGCGCTGCTATTACATCTTTAATAATTGTTTCCAGCATTTTCCCCACGACCGATATCAGGCTAAACGGTCTATAATTCTCTGTTTTCTCTCTCCCTCATTTTTTCAAAAGTAGGGTTACATTAGCTACCCTCCAATCCATAGGAACTGAACCAGAGTCTATAGAATGTAGGAAAATGACCACCAATGCATCCACTATTTCTAGGGCCACTTCCTTAAGTACTCTGGGATGCAGACTATCAGGCCCTGGGGATTTATCGGTCTTCAATCCCATCAATTTCCCTAACACCATTTCCTGATTCATAAGGATTTCCCTCAGTTCCTCCTTCTCGCTAGACTCTCAGTCCCCTAGTATTTTCAGGAGGTTAATTGTGTCTTCCTTAGTGAAGACAGAACCAAAGTATTTGTTCAATTCCTTGTCCCCCATTATGAATTCACCTGATTCTGACAGCAAGGGACCTACATTAGTCTTCATTAATCTTTTTCTCTTCACATATCTGTAGAAGCTTTTGTAGTCGGTTTTTATGTTTCCTGCAAGCTTACTCTCACACTCTATTTTCCCCCTCCTAATTAAACCCTTAGTCCTCCTCTGCTGAATTCTAAATTTCTCCCAGTCCTCAGGTTTGCTGCTTTTTCTGGCCAATTTATGTGCCTCTTCCTTGGATGTAACACTATCCCTAATTTCTCTTGTTAGCCACGGTTGAGCCACCTTCCCCGTTTTATTTTTACTCCAGACAGGGATGTACAATTGCTGAAGTTCATCCATGTGATCTTTAAAGGTTTGCCATTGCCTATCCACCGTCAACCTTTAAGTATCATTCGCCAGTCTATCCTAGCCAATTCACGTTTCATACCATTGAAGTTACCTTTCTTTAAGTTCAGGATCCTAGTCTCTGAATTAACTGTGTCACTCTCCACCTTAATGATGGATTCTACCATATTATGGTCACTCTTCCCCAAGGGGACTCGCACGACAAGATTGCTAATTAATCCTCTCTCATTACACAAGACCCAGTCTAGGATGGCCAGCTCTCCAGTTGGTTCCTCGACATATTGGTCTAGAAAACCATCCCTTTTCCACTCCAGGAAATCCCCCTCCACAGTATTGCTACCAGTTTGGTGAGCCCAATCTATATGTAGATTAAAGTCACCCATGATAACTGCTGTACCTTTATTGCACGCCTTCCTAATTTCCATTTGATGCCATCCCCAACCTCACTAGTACTGTTTGGTGGTCTGTACACAACTCCCACTAGCATTTACTGCCCTTTGGTGTTCTGCAGCTCTACCCATATAGATTCCACATCATCCAAGCTAATGTTCTTCCTTACTATTGCGTTAATCTCCTCTTTAACCTGTATCGCTACCCCACCTCCTTTTCCTTTCTGTCTATCTTCCTGAATATTGAATACCCCTGGATGTTGAGTTCCCAGCCTTGGTTACTCTGGAGCCATGTCTCCGTAATCCTAATTACATCATATCCGTTAACAGCTATCTGCGCAGTTAATTCATCCACCTTATTACGTATGCTGCTCACACTGAGACTCAGAACCTTCAGGCTTTCTTTTTAACACTCTTTGTCCTTTTAGAATTATGTTGTAATGTGGCCCTTTTTGATTTTTGCCTTTGATTTCTCTGCCCTCCACTCTTACTTTTCTCCTTCCTACCTTTTGCATCAGGAAACACTTCTTCACACAAAGGGTAGTGGGAATCTGGAACTCTCTCCAAAGAGCTGTTGAGACTGGAGGTCAATTGGAGATTTCAAAAGAGAGATTGACAGATATTTGTTATGCAAGGGTATTATGGGATATGGAGCAAGGGCAAGTAAATGGAGTTGAGGTACAGATCAGCCATGATTAATGGAATGACGGGACAGGCTTGAGGGGATAAATGGCCTGTTCCTGCTCCTATCACCATCTGTTGTGGGGAACTGGCTCATTTTTTCCCCCCTTCACATCCCAGGAATGCTACCATTGAATGGAAAACCACTACAGCTACCCCGAGTGAGATCAGGTAACTCAGCATAGACACGGGTGAAGTTGGGTCCCCTGGCATAGAGCGGGAGGGACCCCCAGCACAGAGCAGGAGCTGGGACCCCCTGGCACAGAGCAGGAGCTGGGACCCCCGGCACAGAGCGGGAGGGACCCCCAGCACAGAGCAGGAGCTGGGACCCCCGGCACAGAGCGGGAGGGACCCCCGGCACAGAGCAGGAGCTGGGACCCCCGGCACAGAGCGGGAGGGACCCCCGGCACAGAGCAGGAGCTGGGACCCCCAGCACAGAGCAGGAGCTGGGACCCCCAGCACAGAGCAGGAGCTGGGACCCCCGGCACAGAGCGGGAGGGACCCCCGGCACAGAGCAGGAGCTGGGACCCCCGGCACAGAGCTGGGACCCCCGGCACAGAGCGGGAGCTGGGACCCCCGGCACAGAGCAGGAGCTGGAACCCCCAGCACAGAGCAGGAGCTGGGACCCCCGGCACAGAGCGGGAGGGACCCCCGGCACAGAGCAGGAGCTGGGACCCCCGGCACAGAGCAGAAACCCCCGGCACAGAGCGGGAGCTGGGAACCCCGGCACAGAGCAGGAACCCCCGGCACAGAGCAGGAGCTGGGACCCCCGCACAGAGCGGGAGGGATCCCTGGCACAGAGCGAGAGCTGGAACCCCTGGCACAGAGCGGGAGCTGGGACCCCCGGCACAGAGCGGGAGCTGGGATCCCCGGCACAGAGTGGGAGGGACCCCCAGCACAGAGCAGGAGCTGGGACCCCCGGCACAGAGCAGAAACCCCCGGCACAGAGCGGGAGCTGGGACCCCCGCACAGAGCGGGAGGGATCCCTGGCACAGAGCGAGAGCTGGGACCCCTGGCACAGAGCGGGAGCTGGGACCCCCGGCACAGAGCGGGAGCTGGGACCCCCGGCACAGAGCGGGAGGGACCCCCAGCACAGAGCAGGAGCTGGGACCCCCGGCACAGAGCAGAAACCCCCGGCACAGAGCGGGAGCTGGGACCCCCGGCACAGAGCGGGAGCTGGGACTCCCGGCGCAGAGCGGGAGAGACCCCCAGCACAGAGCGGGAGCTGGGACCCCTGGCACAGAGCGGGAGGGATCCCTGGCACAGAGCGGGAGCTGGGACCCCTGGCACAGAGCGGGAGAGACCCCCGGCACAGAGCAAGAGCTGGGACCCCCGGCACAGAGTGGGAGAAACCCCCGGCACAGAGCGGGTGGGACCCCCGGCGGGATTTGCATTATCCAGCTGGGTCCTGGCGGAGTGGGTCTAGTTGAAAAGAGCTTTTACTGGAATAAGTCTCCAGTTGCAGACTGATGGGACTGCCTGTAAACTGTGAACCGCACAAAGCACGCTTTTGAATTGGACCGTAAATTCAGGTAACGTGAAGATGGCCCACCATCTTCTCGAGCTCAATGAGGAGCGGACAATAAATGCTGGCCTTGCCAGTGCTGCCCACATCCTGAGAATCAATGAATAATAACACTGAATGTGCTCACTACGCCTTTCCACTGTGCTGTGTTATACGGCCTTGCTCCTGTAAAGTCCTGTCCCCTCAGTACAGATTCACACGAGGCATGTAGTGAAGTCAAGGTCACTCTGGACCTGCACCTTTATTTCACAGCTCTGGAATGCTGCACTTGCCTGAGACCTGTCCTTATATACCTGTCTCTTGCAAGTGCACCCCTGGTGGTAAGGTATGCTGGTGGTTACAGGTCATATCTTATTACAGTCATGTATAGCATGTTAGGATACAGTTATATATAATAATGTAAGATACATGACATCACCCTCCCCCAAGGTCTTATTGTCTTTATAGGTTCAGTCTCTCAGGTGGTCTATGCTCTCGCATGGAGCGTCTGAGTTGTGGTTCAGTTGTTTGCCTTGGTGTCTGTTTTTCTTTGGGTGTGGTTGCTGGTATCTCGCCTGGGCTGTCTGTTTCGATTGGTGTGATTGTTGTTGACTCACCTGGGCTGTCTGTTGGGATTGTCCTTTCCTCAGGTTGTTCCCTCTGTCTGTCCACCAGGTGTGGTGCGAGTTCCACATTGTAGTCTGCCTCTGGTTCCACAGTGTTGTTGGTAAATCTGCTTTTGACTTGGTCTACATGCCTCCGGCAGGTTTTGCCATTGTCCATTTGTACTACCAGTAGCCTGTTTCCTTCCTTGTTCGTTACTGTCCCTGCAAGCCATTTGGAACTCCTGCCATAGTTTAGTGCAAACACTTTGTCCCCTATCTCATTCCATCTCCCCCTCGAATTTCTGTCAAGGTACTCAGTCAGCTTACGGCGCTTTACCTCAACAATTTTGTGCATGTCTGGGAGGATTAATGAGAGCCTTGTTTTTAAAGTCCTTTTCATCAACAGTTGTGCGGGGGGGGGGGGGGGGATCCCAGTCAGTGAGTGCAGACGAGATCTGTATGCCAGCAGCAGTCGCGACAGGCAACCCTGCAGCGTGGGACCTTGGATTTTAAGCATGCCTTGTTTAATGATTTGCAATGCTCTCTCCGCCCTCCCTCCACCCTCCACTCTCCCCCCTCCACTCCCCACTCTCCCCTCTCCCCCCTCCACTCCCCCCCTCCCCACTCTACTCTCCCCATCCCCCTCCCCACTCTCCTCCTCCCCCTCCCTACTCTCCCCCCATCCCCCTCCCCACTTTCCTCCTCCCCCTCCCCACTCTCCAATCTCCTCATCCCCCTCCCCACTCTCCTCCTCCCCCTCCCTACTCCACTCTCCCCATCCCCCTCCCCACTCTCCTCCCCCCCCTCACTCCACTCCCCCCCATTCCCCACTCTCCCCACTCTCCTCCTCCCCCTCCCTACTCTCCCCCCCTCACTCCACTCCCCCCCATTCCCCACTCTCCCCCCTCCCCACTCTCCCCTCTCCACTCTCCCCCCCTCCCCACTCTCCACTCCCCCCCTCCCCACTCTCCTCCTCCCCCTCCCTACTCTCCCCCCCCACCCTCCCCTGCCATGGGCAGTGCATGTACCCGAAGAAAGAGAAACATTACAGAACGATAAAGCAGAGATGGTCCTTTATTGGTCGGTACAGAGGGAGGAAGCCGGCGGTGGGACAGACAGAGTCCCTGACACTGGGCTACGGACAATCAGCACACCGTTGCTTCAGTCTGTAGCATTTGGCTTCGACCCTCTGCCCCATGGTTTGTTCCATAAGCCGCCGGTTACTTTCGCTTTGCTTCTCACTGGTTGGCTGGGCGAGGGGCGGTGTCTGGTCTCCCCGGGCCCATGGCCCCTCTCGGATGGTGTGCTAGGGGGCGAGCTGTCGGCCGGTCCTGTCGCCCTGCCCGGCGGTATGGACACCCCCCATGGTGTTGTGCAGCCACATCAGCCGCTTGAGCTGCTCCACCGCCCTGCCCTTGTCGTGTAGGAGCTGGTGTTCCGTCACTGTCCGCTTACTGCAACACAAAGCACAGCCCACGTAACCACTCTGCTCAACACATTGCTGGAGCGTTCCTCACATCCTCCGTCCCCGCACCTCCATCCCCTTCCCCACCTCCCTCATCTCCCCTCCATCCCCATCCCCTCCTCCCTCCCCTCCCCTCCATCCCCTTCCCCTCCTCCATCCCCTCCCGCTCCCCCCTCCCCTCTTCTCCATCCCCTTCCCTTCCTCCCTCCCCCCCTCTCCCTCCCCTCCCCTTCTCCTCTCCCCTCCTCCCCTTCCCCTCCCCTGTCTGCCCCCCTCCCCCTCTCCTCTGTCCCTTCCCCCTTCCCCCCTCCCTCTCTCCTCCCTTCCCCCATCCCACTCTCCTCCCTTACCCTCTCCTTCCTTCCCCCCTCTCCCTCTCCTGCCCTCCCCTCCCCTCTCCTCCCTCCTCCCCTCCCTCTCCTCCTCTCCTTCCCCCCACCTCCTCCCTCCCCCCTCCCCCTCTCCTCCTTCCCCTCTCCTCCTTCCCTCCCTTCCCCCCTCCCCCTCTCCTTCCCTCCCTCTCTCTCCCCTTCCCCTCTCCCACCCTTTACTCTCCCACCCTCCTCTATCCACCCCGCCCCCACCCCGCTAATTGCCAACCGATTGGATGATTCTCAACTGTCAAAAATCTTTATTCCATCTTCGATATTTTTTAAGTAATAAGCAAACGTGTTCAAAGAAAATGAAAAAAGAAAGGATTTGTTTAATGCCCGTATGATTTTGCTCCAGAATTGTAGCAGAGCCTTGGGACCAGTGTACAGTAATTGCTGGAGCCTGAGCCAGGAGCCAGCACTTACATTCTCTCATTTCAGATAGTAAATAAAGACATTAAAAACATAAAAACAAGATTAAGCTCAACAAACCCATCTTATTGTTATTGGTCTCACTTCCCCTGCTTCACAGCTGTGGCCCAGTGGGCAGCCCTCTCGCCTCGGAGGTTGTGGATTCATTGTCCCACTCCAGGGACTTGAGCATATAATCTAGGCTGAACTCCAGGGGAGTGCTGCACTGTTGGAGATACCGTTTCTTGGATGAGACATTAAACCGAGGCTCCAATTTCTCTCTCAGGTGGATATAAAGGATTCCATGGCACTATTTTGACGAAGAGCGGGGAAGTTGTGCCTGGTGTGCTGACCAATATCACTAGAACAGATGAGCTCATCATCAGCTCATTGCTGTCGGTGGGATCTTGCTGCACACAAATTGGCTGCCGCGATTCCTATATTTCAACAGTGAACACTTCAAAAGAACGTTATTGGCTATAAAGTGCTTTTGGACAGCCTGAGGTTGTGAAAGGCATTATATAAATGCAAGTTCTTTCTCACCATATTCTTCAATGCCATCTCATTCTCGAAACATATCTAATTGTCTCAGGGTCCTAGTCACACCTTCTGCTTCATTGTCTGAGCTGCTTCTTCCACAATAACTACCCTTTGGGTGATAAAGACCCCCTTCTCCTATCTCAACCCAACCTTCCCCAACCTTACCCCAACCTTCCTGACCCCATGACCCTGGAATTGACGATTCTTTTCATCGAATTTGTGGACTTCAGTTAAGTTTCCTCAATGTTTTGCCCTTTGCCAAAGAGAATGGGGCAGGTGTCGCTTCTGTGTGTATTGTACTGGATACACCTGGGCAAAGCGCCAGGGCACAGCACCTGGGCACCACACCTGGGCACAACACCTGGGTACCACACCTGGGCACAGTGCCTGGGCACCACACCTGGGCACAGCGCCTGGACACCACACCTGGGCACAGCGCCTGGGCACAATACCTTGGCACCACACCTGGACACCACACCTGGGCACAGCACCTGTGCACAGTGCTTGGGCACAGCACCTGGGCACAGCAGCTGGGCACAACACCTGGGCACAGCACCTGGCCACAAGCCCTGGGCACTGCACCTGGGCACAACATCTTGGCACAGCACCTGTGCACAATACCTGGGCACACCACCTGGGCACCACACCTGGGCACAGCGCCTGGGCACCACACCTGGGCACAGCGCCTGGGCACCACACCTCAGCACAACACCTGGGCACAGCACCTGGGCACAACACCTGGGCACAGCACCTGGGCACAACACCTGGGCACAGCGCCTGGGCACCACACCTGGGCACAACACCTGGGCACAGCGCCTGGACATCACACCGCGGCACAACACCTGGGCACCACACCTGGGCACAACACCTGGGCACAGCAGCTGGGGAAATCGGATGGGTGGGATCAATGGGCATCAGGTGCTCTCCACTTTTAAAATTATTTATTCCTGGGATGTGGGTGTCGCTGGCAAGGCCAGCATTTATTGCCCATCCCTAACTGCCCTTGGAAGGGTGTGGTGAATCATCTTAT
Source organism: Pristiophorus japonicus (assembly GCF_044704955.1). Taxonomy (NCBI): domain Eukaryota; kingdom Metazoa; phylum Chordata; class Chondrichthyes; family Pristiophoridae; genus Pristiophorus; species Pristiophorus japonicus. The sequence continues at coordinate 54,598,921 of NC_091993.1, forward strand.
ACTTAACTGCCCTCAGAGTCAACCAACTGTGGGCCTGGAGTCACCTATAGGCCACACCGGGTAAGGACAGCAGATTTCCTCCTCTGAAGGACATGAGTGAACCGGATGGGTTTACCACAATCCGGAAGTGTCATGGTCACCATTACTGATACCAACTTTTAATTCCAGATTTATTTAATTAACTTAATTTAACTTCCCCAGTTGCTGTGATGGGATTTGAATGCATGTCTCCAGATCATATTAACCCAGACCTCTGAGTTACTGGTCCTGTAATATAACCACTATGCTACCATACCCCTAAATATGATACCCACTGTCCACTGCCCTCTCAGTGCCACTTGTTCCAATAACCCTGTGTGGTAAGAGGGAAATCTATCCTTAGTGTTTCCCTGTAACATAAACTCCTGATAGTCAGAACCATCGACCCTTTTGAAGGCTCCCAAGGCTAGTACTATCCTTGCTCTGAATGGATGAGCAGCACTGCACCCAGAGGGCTCTCACTAACCCCCTGGACCTATTTAGATTTGTGCTCCACCTCTCTGCTAATGCAAGGGTGCCCAGGTCATTTACCGAGTTAGTCCAGAGGGAGAGAGAATGACGTTTTATATAGCATTTTTCATGAAGTCAGGACGTCACAAAGCGCTTCACAGCCGCAATGTTGTTATAATGTAGGAAATGCGGCAGCCAATTTGCGCACAGCAAGTTCCCACAAATAACAGTGAGATAATGATCAGATCATCTGTTTTAGGTGTTAGTTAAGGGTTAAATATTAGCCAAGACACCGGGGAGAACTCCCCTGCTCTTCTTTGAAAAATGCCACGGGATCTTTTATGTCCACCTGAGAGGGCAGACAGAGCTTCGGTGTAACGCCTCATCCGAAAGACAATGCAACGGTCCCTCAGTACTGCATATAGGCGAGTCCCACGGAGCCTCGGAGTTAAAACCACGTCCCATTTAACGCACACTTGTCTTGTGGCTGCTGCTGACAGCTCGAGGCTTATCCATTAATGAGATCACAGCCCATTTTAAAACTCCCAGCACACAGAACTCAAACAGGACGAGGCGGGAATATATGGGAAGCACATGTTGCAGTCCTGTGTCCTGGTCATGTGGATATAGGCAGCACACTGGGCCGGGGGTAGGTCAGGGCAAGTTCGATACTCACTTTTCCGCTGGACTTTGTGATCTCACTGAACAGCAAAGGAGAAGAACCACAGCGAAGGTCAGCGTGTGGGTGGGGAACAGCATCGTACACACGGGTCCTGCTTTCAAACCAGACACAGAGCGGTGTTAGTGTTAGTGACCAGACTGGCCGGAGTGCTAGCCCCACCCCACCCAGTCTGCAGAAAGCATTCCCCCCACCCCCGCACTCCGGGACAAGGTGGGGACTGTGGGGAGATGTTATCCTCCTTCCATCCCAGAACATCTGGAGGGGCGGGATCTGCCTGGATCTAATTGAATAACAGGGCTCGAGAGGCCTAATGGCCGACTCCTGCTCCTAATATTGCTATGACGGGACTGTGCTGACACACGGGTCAAAAGTTGACCGTGATGTTTATTTACAGTGATAAATGGGCTGTTTCAGCCTATATCCCGCAGAATGTTTAAACTGACTGCAGTTAAGATGGGAAGGCAGAGATCCATTTTGTGAGCAAAACACAGAATGCAGGTAAATGAATTGCCTTTGTAGGTTGGAATTGAATCTGCATGTGCTGATGGGATAGACAGAGGCAGGCGCTGAGTGTTAGAATCCCGGACAGGTATGAACCCTGTTATATATGTAAACTTGTATATACCTTGTACAGCCACCAGAGGGCTCATCCCCTGGAGTCCCAAGGGATCCCACAATCCCTTGGGAGCACAGGTACTGAAGGAGGCCTCACAGGTTGGAGAGGCACTCTGGAGACCTGCAATAAAAGACTAAGGTCACACTTTACTTTGGGCTCACAGTATCCAGACATACTTTTTATTCATATATAACAACTGGTGACGAGATACAGATGACGAACCCAACGATGTAGAGAACAGTGGGCATCCTGGAGAAATTCTCGGAGGGAGATGATTGGGAAACCTTTGTGGAGCGACTTGACCAATACTTTGTAGCCAACGAGCTGGAAGGAGAAGTGAACGTTGCCAAACGAAGGGCGATTCTCCTCACCGTCTGCGGGGCACCAACGTATGGTCTCATGAAAAATCTGCTTGCTCCAGCGAAACCCACAGAGAAATTGTATGATGATTTGTACATACTGGTCCAGGAGCATCTGAACCCAAAGGAAACCGTTCTGATGGCAAGGTACCGGTTCTACACCTACAAAAGGCCAGGAAGTGGCGAGTTATATCACACACATACAGACACACTCACACACACTCAAACACACAAACACACACACACACACTCACTCACATACACACACACTCACACACACACTCACTCACTCACACACACATACACACACACTCACTCACACACACATACACACACACACTCGCACATACACACACACTCACTCACACACACACTCGCACACACACTCACTCACACACACACACACAGAAACACACACACTCACTCTCACACACTCTCACACACGCACACATTCACTCACTCACACACTCACTCACACACACACACTCACTCGCACTCACACTCACATACACATAGAAACACTCTCACACATACACACTCGCTCGCACTCACGCACACACACACACACTCGCACACACACACATAAGAACATAACAATTAGGAACAGGAGTAGGCCATCTAGCCCCACGAGCCTGCTCCGCCACTCAACAAGATCATGGCTGATCTGGCCGTGGACTCAGCTCCACTTACCCGCCCGCTCCCCATAACCCATAATTCACTTATTGGTAAAAATCTATCCATCTGTGATTTGAATACATTCATTGAGCTAGCCTCAACTGCTTCCCTGGGCAGAGTATTCCACAGATTCACAACCCTCTGGGAGAAGAAATTCCTTCTCAACTCGGTTTTAAATTGGCTCCCCCGTATTTTGAGGCTGTGCCCCCTAGTTCTAGTCTCCCCGACCAGTGGAAACAACCTCTCTGCCTCTATCTTGTCTATCCCTTTTATTATTTTAAATGTTTCTATAAGATCACCCCTCATCCTTCTGAACTCCAACGAGTAAAGACCCAGTCTACTCAATCTATTATCATAAGGTAACCCCCTCATCTCCGGAATCAGCCTCGTGAATCGTCTCTGTACCCCCTCCAAGGCTAGTATATCATCCTTCCTTAAGTAAGGTGACCAAAACTGCACACAGTACTCCAGGTGCGGCCTCACCAATACCCAGTACAGTTGCAGCAGGACCTCCCTGCTTTTGTACTCCATCCCTCTCGCAATGAAGGCCAACATTCCATTCGCCTTCCTGATTACCTGCTGCACCTGCAAACTAACTTTTTGGGATTCATGCACAAGGACCCCCAGGTCCCTCTGCACCGCAGCATGTTGTAATTTCTCCCCATTCAAATAATATTCCCTTTTGCTGTTTTTTTTTCCAAGGTGGATGACCTCACATTTTCCGACATTGTATTCCACCTGCCAAACATTAGCCCATTCGCTTAACCTATCTAAATCTCTTTGCAGCCTCTCTGTGTCCTCTACACAACCCACTTTCCCACTAATCTTTGTGTCATCTGCAAATTTTGTTACACTACACTCTGTCCCCTCTTCCAGGTCATCTATATATATTGTAAACAGTTGTGGTCCCAGCACCGATCCCTGTGGCACACCACTAACCACCTATTTCCAACCAGAAAAGGACCCATTTATCCCGACTCTCTGCTTTCTATTAGCCAGCCAATTCTCGATCCATGCTAATACATTTCCTCTGACTCCGCGTACCTTTATCTTCTGCAGTAACCTTTTGTGTGGCACCTTATCGAATGCCTTTTGGAAATCTAAATACACCACATCCATCGGTACATCTCTATCCACCATGCTCGTTATATCCTCAAAGAATTCAGTAAATTAGTTAAACATGATTTCCCCTTCATGAATCCATGTTGTGTCTGCTTGATTGCACTATTCCTATCTAGATGTCCCGCTATTTCTTCCTTAATGATAGCTTCAAGCATTTTCCCCACTACAGATGTTAAACTTACCGGCCTAAAGTTACCTGCCTTTTGTCTGCCCCCTTTTTTAAACAGAGGTGTTACATTAGCTGCTTTCCAATCCGCTGGTACCTCCCCAGAGTCCAGAGAATTTTGGTAGATTATACCAAATGCATCTGCTATAACTTCCGCCATCTCTTTTAATTCCCTGGGATGCATTTCATCAGGACCAGGGGACTTGTCTACCTTGAGATCCATTAGCCTGTCCAGCACTATCCCCTTAGTGATAGTGATTGTCTCAAGGTCCTCCCTTCCCACATTCCCGTGACCAGCAATTTTTGGCATGGTTTTTGTGTCTTCCACTGTGAAGACTGAAGCAAAATAATTGTTTATGGTCTCAGCCATTTCCACATTTCCCATTATTAAATCCCCCTTCTCATCTTCTAAGGGACCAACGTTTACTTTAGTCACTCTTTTCCGTTTTATATATTGGTAAAAGCTTTTACTATCTGTTTTTATGTTTTGCACAAGTTTACTTTCGTAATCTATCTTTCCTTTCTTTATTGCTTTCTTAGTCATTCTTTGCTGTCGTTTAACATTTTCCTAATCTTCTAGTTTCCCACTAACCTTGGCCACCTTTACGCATTGGTTTTTAATTTGATAGTCTCCTT